>NW_007770143.1:1849-3480 GCF_000696425.1 Galeopterus variegatus | reverse complement strand
GTAGCTCAGTTCTAGTGAGAACAATAAAAAATGTGAGCTTATAGAAATGGTATTTATTTCAGTAGAGTCAAATAGCAACAGAAGAGACGTCAGTATCATGATGATGCAGTTTTGAAGTAAAGAAACAACAATCACTATCAGCCAGAAATGAGTTGCCGAGCTCTAGGGACAAACAGGCAGCATCCAAATATGCCTGAAAGGCTGATAATGCCGGGCATGGGGACAGTTTCTTCTGTGGAGGAGCGTTTTGTGTTTTTTAAAATTTTTTTTAATTTATTTTAATTGACACATTGTAATTGTACATGCTGATGGGGTACAATCTGACGTTTTGATACACATATGTTGTATAATGGCCAGGTCAGAGTAGTTAATGTAACCATCAGCTCATGCATTTTGAATATGGTGATCAAAAATGAGGGTTCCTAGTGGGTGTATTTTTCTCTCAGCAGGATCAGCAAAGCTGTCTCTGAAAACCATGTTCCCAAGAGATGTTTCCTTTTTGATATACATGTGTTTTGCTATTTTTTAAAATAGGCAAATTTGTTTATTATTGCAAACAACTTCAGCCTTCATTTAAGTGCAAAATGCTCTTTTTTTTTTTCCTAACCAGAAAACAGTTGTTCCTGTTTTGATGTGTGGTGTGCACCAAATGAAGGTCTCCAAGTGTTCTAGACTTTGCATTTTAAAATGAGTTATGACAACGTTAGTCAAAATCAACCCAATCCCTCATGAGATTTAAGCAAGTTTTATGTCCCAAATCATTTCTTTTCTAATTATCGTGAGGCCATCTGCTACTCCCTGCATTTATTTAATACAGCAGAACGAAAGAAGAAACAGAGTTTTCATTTTCCCCAAGGCTAAAACAGTGTCAATTATCAGAAATTTCTACAATTGACTGCCCCAATGAATAGACATGCTATTAACATTTCTTCTTTACTCTTTAAATGACTCAGCCAGGCCTTTAAAATAGCTTCAGCATACTCTGCTGTCATTGCTTTGAGGGGGAATAAAAGAGAGAAAAAGGAGAGAGCAGTAATGTCAGATTACTTCATCTCTGTATTTCTTCACCTGTACAATGCGTATGGGTTTATAATTAGCACATTCCATTTGATTGATAAAAGTCAGATATCTCTTCAAATTGCAAGCTCTAGTTAGTAGGAAAGATCATTACTCCACACTAAGCCCTTTACATATGTTATCTTATTTTCTTCTCCTAACAACCTTAGTGACTTAGGTATTATCCTCATTTTATTGACAAGAAAAATTGGGGTGGAGAGAGAATAGGTGGCTTGGGTGAAACCTGGGTCAACCTGGCTCCAGAGCCAATGCTTTTGCTATCTTACCCTGTACTGAGCATCAGAGAGGTTTCAAAAGGCAGCTGGTACCCACCCTCAAGCTTGGTTAAAGAGAAGAGACATTCAAGAAAATAATAATACAAATGAGTTACCAAATATATTAATTCCCACAAGTAATTCAAAGTTTTGTAATTCACAAGATGAGATTCCTTTGGCTTTGCTGCTCAGAAACTGCTTCAAGAAACAATTGGCTCTTGCATCTGATGATAGTAATGGGTTATAACCCACTGGATAAAATAAGCATCCATGAGTTCATACTGACAATAAAGAAATAAG
>NW_007770143.1:0-1339 GCF_000696425.1 Galeopterus variegatus | reverse complement strand
GATGAGATTCCTTTGGCTTTGCTGCTCAGAAACTGCTTCAAGAAACAATTGGCTCTTGCATCCTATGATAGTAATGGGTTATAACCCACTGGATAAAATAAGCATCCATGAGTTCATACTGACAATAAAGAAATAATTGAATGAATAAAAAGATTAGGGAAAGCTCTTTCTTACAGTAGATGGAAGGATGGAGTTCAAAGAGTACCATTTTGTCACCAACATAGTAATAATTGATTTGGGCAAGAATCATCAACAGATGCTGAAACTCCTGGGTTAAAGAAATAAGATATTTGCATAGCCTCAAAGTACCTCCTCACCAACTACCTATCATTTACAAAGGCAAAAATGGTAACTTTCTGGAGGAGAAACTGGCCAACAACACCTTAACCAAGTGATCAAAGTTAATATCACCAGTACTGAGACCATATCTGTATCCTATCTGCAAATTACTTAATGGAGGGGGAGGAATGTATATAAATGTGTTCATGCAAATTACTCTCAAAGGATTCAGGAAAAATAATATGTTTGTGTGAGTGTATGTATATATATATTGGGGCAATGACAAAGTAAATGTGGCAGATGTCAACAAATGGTGAATTTGGATGAAGGGTAGATAAGAGCTTTTTGTAGTTGCAACTTTTCTGTAAGCTTCAAATTATTTCAAAATAAAAAAAAATTTTTTAATTGACTTTTGAACTGGCTTCCAAATTGCCCATGGTTTTCATCCTTATCATTCAGTTTTTCTAATTACCTAAAAATTGTTATCTTCTAAAAGCTACCATGTCAACCTTCCCTAGCTTCTACCTCTTTAGCTCACTTCTGGATGTAGCCAAAGTTTTATCTTCACTATGAAACTTCCTGGCTATTCCTGTCTCATTTACCTCCCACTCTTTTTAGAGAACTCCTTGTTGTAAATTATTAGCAGCTAGTCTTATTAAGCACCTACTACATACTAAACCTTGTGTATATTGTCTCATTTTCGCTGCACAAAAATCCTCTGAAATGTTCATACTTTTATGCAAACAAACTGGGTTTCAGAGAAGTTAACATGCAAAAGTTCAAATAGCTGTAAACTGTAGAACCCAAAGGGAGCCCAGATTTGTCTGACTCCACAGTCCATATTTTTACCATCTCTCCTCTGCTGCTTCCTTTGGAGCATTAGAAAGAGGTACCACTTAAAATTTCACTTTGTGTTATTTCTTACATCAAAAATTGTCTCCCCTCTACTTTATGTACAGTCATATTGTCTTCTCAATTAAATTATTAAAATAATTTTTTTTTAGGGGCCGGCCCGGTGGCGCACTGGATAGTGCGCCGCTTGGGAAGCATGGCGGCGCTC
>NW_007770142.1:0-5975 GCF_000696425.1 Galeopterus variegatus | reverse complement strand
CGGGATCCTCTTCCCTGCCCTCCCGATGCTGGCTGGGGGCTCCCCATGCCACCAGCCCTGCAAGAGATCCGCAGGAGGAGTGGGATTGGTGGCCGCTCCACAGGCCCCGGGGGGGCTAACAAGATGTTGAGGATCACTTAGCCAGTGATGCAGAAGTGTGGAAAGTTCATGTGCAGCTTCCAAGCTAGTTCAAAGAAGGTGAGCAGGGTGCAGGAGAGTCCCTTGCAAAAGACCCCATATGAAGTGGGGGCTGTGGCTGGGCTTCAGGTATTGATGGCCAAGGAAGATGGAGCTGCTATGGGAGCCATGGACCTGGTGCTCCTACCCACCCAGTGCCTGGAGCCAAGGGTTACCACAGGCCCCAAAGACTCCTGACTCATGGCAGGGATCTGGGGGGATGAGAGGCAAAGCATCTGCTATGCTTACACCTGATCCTCCCTCTGACACCACTTCCTCCAAACCTCAAACAACAATCTTAAGGAAACTCGATGGGATACAAAAGAACACAAGACAATTCGACAAAATCAGAAAAGCAATCTGAATGAGAAATTTAACAAAGAGATAGATATTATAAAAAAGAACCAAACACAAAATCTGGGAGCTAAAGAATTCAATGAATGAAATAAAAAAATACAATTGAGACCTTCAACAGTAGACTAGGTCAAGCAGAAGAGATAATTTCTAAACTTAAAGACAAATCTTTTGAGATAACCCAGTCAGAGGGGGAAAAACAAAAGGATAAAAAAGAATGAAGAAAGTCTACAAGACATAATGGGACACAATTAAGCAAACAAATGTGCAAATTATATGTATTCTGGTGGGAGAAGAGATGGAGAAAGGCACATTAATCTTAATTAATAAAATAATCACTGAAAGCTTCCCAGGTATTGGAGAGATATGGACATTCTGATTCAGGAAGTTCAAAGATCCCCCATGAAACTCAACCCCAAAAGATCCTCTCTGAAGCACATCATAATCAAACTATCAAAAGTCAAAGACAAAAAGAGAATTTTAAAAGCTGCAGGGAAAAAGCATTAAGTCACATATAAGGGAATACCCATTAGACTACCAGCTGATTTCTAAACAAATACCTAGCTGGCCGGGAGTGAATGAGATGATATATTCAAAAAGTCCTGAAAGAAAAAAACTGTCAGCAAAGAACTCCAGCAAAGCTATACTTGAGAAACTAGGGGGAAATGAAGACCTTCCCAGACAAGCAAAAGCTGAAGGAATGCATCACCACTTAGATAACCTTACAAGAAATGTTTATGGGAGAGCTACAACTAGAAATAAAAAAGATAATTACTACAATGAAAACACAAAAAAGTACAAAACTCACCTGTAGAGGAAAATTCATAATTCAATTTCAATATCCCAGTGAGGTAATCATGCTGTGTAAAACCTTTAGTCTTGTAGAATAAAGGTGTAAAGTCAAAATGATCAAAAAACAACAACTACAATTAGTGTCTGAGGAACTTGCAATAGATACAAATGTAAATTAATGCAACAAAAAGGCAATTTGTGTGTATGAAAGGGAAGCTGAGAGTATATTCATGTGACCAAAGTTAAGTTGCTGTCAGCTTAAAATAGTTTATTGTAACTGCACGACTCTTTAGGTTAGCTCCAAGGTAACCATAAAAAAAGAAGTTATAGCACATACAAATATGCAAGAGGGAGAAAGAGAGAGAGACAACAAACTAAGCTTAACAAGATGTTGAGGATCACTTAGCCAGTGATGCAGAAGTGTGGAAAGTTCATGTGCAGCTTCCAAGCTAGTTCAAAGAAGGTGAGCAGGGTGCAGGAGAGTCCCTTGCAAAAGACCCCATATGAAGTGGGGGCTGTGGCTGGGCTTCAGGTATTGATGGCCAAGGAAGATGGAGCTGCTATGGGAGCCATGGACCTGGTGCTCCTACCCACCCAGTGCCTGGAGCCAAGGGTTACCACAGGCCCCAAAGACTCCTGACTCATGGCAGGGATCTGGGGGGATGAGAGGCAAAGCATCTGCTATGCTTACACCTGATCCTCCCTCTGACACCACTTCCTCCAAACCTCAAACAACAATCTTAAGGAAACTCGATGGGATACAAAAGAACACAAGACAATTCGACAAAATCAGAAAAGCAATCTGAATGAGAAATTTAACAAAGAGATAGATATTATAAAAAAGAACCAAACACAAAATCTGGGAGCTAAAGAATTCAATGAATGAAATAAAAAAATACAATTGAGACCTTCAACAGTAGACTAGGTCAAGCAGAAGAGATAATTTCTAAACTTAAAGACAAATCTTTTGAGATAACCCAGTCAGAGGGGGAAAAACAAAAGGATAAAAAAGAATGAAGAAAGTCTACAAGACATAATGGGACACAATTAAGCAAACAAATGTGCAAATTATATGTATTCTGGTGGGAGAAGAGATGGAGAAAGGCACATTAATCTTAATTAATAAAATAATCACTGAAAGCTTCCCAGGTATTGGAGAGATATGGACATTCTGATTCAGGAAGTTCAAAGATCCCCCATGAAACTCAACCCCAAAAGATCCTCTCTGAAGCACATCATAATCAAACTATCAAAAGTCAAAGACAAAAAGAGAATTTTAAAAGCTGCAGGGAAAAAGCATTAAGTCACATATAAGGGAATACCCATTAGACTACCAGCTGATTTCTAAACAAATACCTAGCTGGCCGGGAGTGAATGAGATGATATATTCAAAAAGTCCTGAAAGAAAAAAACTGTCAGCAAAGAACTCCAGCAAAGCTATACTTGAGAAACTAGGGGGAAATGAAGACCTTCCCAGACAAGCAAAAGCTGAAGGAATGCATCACCACTTAGATAACCTTACAAGAAATGTTTATGGGAGAGCTACAACTAGAAATAAAAAAGATAATTACTACAATGAAAACACAAAAAAGTACAAAACTCACCTGTAGAGGAAAATTCATAATTCAATTTCAATATCCCAGTGAGGTAATCATGCTGTGTAAAACCTTTAGTCTTGTAGAATAAAGGTGTAAAGTCAAAATGATCAAAAAACAACAACTACAATTAGTGTCTGAGGAACTTGCAATAGATACAAATGTAAATTAATGCAACAAAAAGGCAATTTGTGTGTATGAAAGGGAAGCTGAGAGTATATTCATGTGACCAAAGTTAAGTTGCTGTCAGCTTAAAATAGTTTATTGTAACTGCACGACTCTTTAGGTTAGCTCCAAGGTAACCATAAAAAAAGAAGTTATAGCACATACAAATATGCAAGAGGGAGAAAGAGAGAGAGACAACAAACTAAGCTTAACAAGATGTTGAGGATCACTTAGCCAGTGATGCAGAAGTGTGGAAAGTTCATGTGCAGCTTCCAAGCTAGTTCAAAGAAGGTGAGCAGGGTGCAGGAGAGTCCCTTGCAAAAGACCCCATATGAAGTGGGGGCTGTGGCTGGGCTTCAGGTATTGATGGCCAAGGAAGATGGAGCTGCTATGGGAGCCATGGACCTGGTGCTCCTACCCACCCAGTGCCTGGAGCCAAGGGTTACCACAGGCCCCAAAGACTCCTGACTCATGGCAGGGATCTGGGGGGATGAGAGGCAAAGCATCTGCTATGCTTACACCTGATCCTCCCTCTGACACCACTTCCTCCAAACCTCAAACAACAATCTTAAGGAAACTCGATGGGATACAAAAGAACACAAGACAATTCGACAAAATCAGAAAAGCAATCTGAATGAGAAATTTAACAAAGAGATAGATATTATAAAAAAGAACCAAACACAAAATCTGGGAGCTAAAGAATTCAATGAATGAAATAAAAAAATACAATTGAGACCTTCAACAGTAGACTAGGTCAAGCAGAAGAGATAATTTCTAAACTTAAAGACAAATCTTTTGAGATAACCCAGTCAGAGGGGGAAAAACAAAAGGATAAAAAAGAATGAAGAAAGTCTACAAGACATAATGGGACACAATTAAGCAAACAAATGTGCAAATTATATGTATTCTGGTGGGAGAAGAGATGGAGAAAGGCACATTAATCTTAATTAATAAAATAATCACTGAAAGCTTCCCAGGTATTGGAGAGATATGGACATTCTGATTCAGGAAGTTCAAAGATCCCCCATGAAACTCAACCCCAAAAGATCCTCTCTGAAGCACATCATAATCAAACTATCAAAAGTCAAAGACAAAAAGAGAATTTTAAAAGCTGCAGGGAAAAAGCATTAAGTCACATATAAGGGAATACCCATTAGACTACCAGCTGATTTCTAAACAAATACCTAGCTGGCCAGGAGTGAATGAGATGATATATTCAAAAAGTCCTGAAAGAAAAAAACTGTCAGCAAAGAACTCCAGCAAAGCTATACTTGAGAAACTAGGGGGAAATGAAGACCTTCCCAGACAAGCAAAAGCTGAAGGAATGCATCACCACTTAGATAACCTTACAAGAAATGTTTATGGGAGAGCTACAACTAGAAATAAAAAAGATAATTACTACAATGAAAACACAAAAAAGTACAAAACTCACCTGTAGAGGAAAATTCATAATTCAATTTCAATATCCCAGTGAGGTAATCATGCTGTGTAAAACCTTTAGTCTTGTAGAATAAAGGTGTAAAGTCAAAATGATCAAAAAACAACAACTACAATTAGTGTCTGAGGAACTTGCAATAGATACAAATGTAAATTAATGCAACAAAAAGGCAATTTGTGTGTATGAAAGGGAAGCTGAGAGTATATTCATGTGACCAAAGTTAAGTTGCTGTCAGCTTAAAATAGTTTATTGTAACTGCACGACTCTTTAGGTTAGCTCCAAGGTAACCATAAAAAAAGAAGTTATAGCACATACAAATATGCAAGAGGGAGAAAGAGAGAGAGACAACAAACTAAGCTTAACAAGATGTTGAGGATCACTTAGCCAGTGATGCAGAAGTGTGGAAAGTTCATGTGCAGCTTCCAAGCTAGTTCAAAGAAGGTGAGCAGGGTGCAGGAGAGTCCCTTGCAAAAGACCCCATATGAAGTGGGGGCTGTGGCTGGGCTTCAGGTATTGATGGCCAAGGAAGATGGAGCTGCTATGGGAGCCATGGACCTGGTGCTCCTACCCACCCAGTGCCTGGAGCCAAGGGTTACCACAGGCCCCAAAGACTCCTGACTCATGGCAGGGATCTGGGGGGATGAGAGGCAAAGCATCTGCTATGCTTACACCTGATCCTCCCTCTGACACCACTTCCTCCAAACCTCAAACAACAATCTTAAGGAAACTCGATGGGATACAAAAGAACACAAGACAATTCGACAAAATCAGAAAAGCAATCTGAATGAGAAATTTAACAAAGAGATAGATATTATAAAAAAGAACCAAACACAAAATCTGGGAGCTAAAGAATTCAATGAATGAAATAAAAAAATACAATTGAGACCTTCAACAGTAGACTAGGTCAAGCAGAAGAGATAATTTCTAAACTTAAAGACAAATCTTTTGAGATAACCCAGTCAGAGGGGGAAAAACAAAAGGATAAAAAAGAATGAAGAAAGTCTACAAGACATAATGGGACACAATTAAGCAAACAAATGTGCAAATTATATGTATTCTGGTGGGAGAAGAGATGGAGAAAGGCACATTAATCTTAATTAATAAAATAATCACTGAAAGCTTCCCAGGTATTGGAGAGATATGGACATTCTGATTCAGGAAGTTCAAAGATCCCCCATGAAACTCAACCCCAAAAGATCCTCTCTGAAGCACATCATAATCAAACTATCAAAAGTCAAAGACAAAAAGAGAATTTTAAAAGCTGCAGGGAAAAAGCATTAAGTCACATATAAGGGAATACCCATTAGACTACCAGCTGATTTCTAAACAAATACCTAGCTGGCCGGGAGTGAATGAGATGATATATTCAAAAAGTCCTGAAAGAAAAAAACTATCAGCAAAGAACTCCAGCAAAGCTATACTTGAGAAACTAGGGGGAAATGAAGACCTTCCCA
>NW_007770141.1:5659-5975 GCF_000696425.1 Galeopterus variegatus | reverse complement strand
GCTGTCTGACTACATGAAACACTTGTACTCACTGTGCGTGGAAGTGCATTCAGGGTGTTGACCTGGGGATGGAGAGGAAAGTGTGCAGAGCCTTTGGAGTGTCCACAGGACAATTGTGTGGGTGGGAGTCTACAGATGAGGTGTCCTGTTACTCATAGGCAGGCTTACTGATGAAATCTATGGGGGCCGGCCCGGTGGCGCAATGGATAGTGCGCCGCTTGGGAAGCACGGTGGCGCTCTCGCCCGAGGGTTTGGATCCCACATACAGACCGGTTCCTGCTCACTGGCTGAGCGAGGCGCGGGAGCAACACCGAGG
>NW_007770141.1:0-3882 GCF_000696425.1 Galeopterus variegatus | reverse complement strand
TGGAGCAACACCGAGGGTTGTGATCCCATTGCTGGCCCCCGGTCTGGTGCGGGGGCAACACTGAGGGTTGCGATCCGTTGCCGGACACGGAAAAAGACAAAAAGACAAAAAAAAAAAAAAAATCTATGGAGTGGTACATTCCTTGGCTTCTCTTCTGCTCCCAGCTTCTCCCAGTCACTCAGCTGTGCTTATCACCTCAGTATTATAGGAGGAAAAACAAAGAAGTGGGCCTTTTGAGTAGCATGCACATGGATGTGGGAGCTGGGTGTTCACTCACTAGGCTCTTACCTTCTTCAGTGGGAGAAAGTGTGGGCCAAGGAGGTCTTTCTGGCCCTGAGCTATGCTACCTTGAGAAAGTAGCAATGGAGGTAAGTGAAATTGTTCTTCTTACCATCTTCAATGCATCTATTCTTAGGTATTTTGCTCAAAAGATGTGCTGAAACTTCTTTGCTGGATTTCTGGACTCCCACAGGTGTACTCTTGTTCATAGGCAGTTGTTAAAATTGATGCTTCTGTGGGACTATGATGGCATAAAGCTCTTATTTTGCCATCTTCTGATGTCACTCTCCTCCAACATTGATTAGTAATTTGGCTGCTTGACCACAGCTGATAACAGGTGGTTCTTATATAAGAATAGGTACTGACTCAAATTTCAGTTACTACTCAAGACACATGCCTTTAATCTGGGGGAGGGGACAATAAACCCAGCCTTAGAGCTATTATTGTTACAACTGGTTTTTACACATAGCATTAAACTCAGAATTTCAGAAACAATTTTATTTTACCTAGAAGAAACAATAATACATCTTTCTTACATTCATTCTGAACTAAGCCAACTCTCACTCTCTGTGTCATAATTAAATCTCTTTAAACATGATGATCACCTTATTCTCCCATAGAATATCACATTGAGTTATTTATTTATGTGCTTATGATAACAGGACCCGGTGAGGATGAAGAACAGGTAGCCTAGATGTTGTGGTAACAAACTTAAGTGATCAAGAGGATATAGGAGATAAACATCCTGAGGATAGGGTCTAGTGGTCTGGAACTTACAGAGAAGTTGCTGCATCACATACTTTTTATCTCAGGAAGAGGCACAATGCCTAGTGACCCTGTAAATTATGGAGGAAATTTATTTCACATTGGGTGTTCTGGTCACAGCCATTTATAGAGTAATCCTTAGCAGTGTCATCTTAGAGTGGGGTCCAGAACGATAAACTACTTTAGTTCTTCTGCTAGTCTGCATATCAGTTCAGTTCAATCATTTATACCACTTAGCTTTATTACTCAGCACATCTAATATGCTATTTTGGAACATAACCATGCCTTCCTTGGAAAATAATCATTTTCCTCTAGAGAAAGACTCCCTGGCTTTGCTACTGATCCCTAATTGAGACTGACTACCTGGTCATTTATACCAGGAAACCATCTGATATATACTCTTCTCCATGAATTAATGTTCTCTTATCTACCAGCTATAAGTAGTGGACAAATCCACCACTTCACACTAATCACCATTATCGAATACAAGTTCTATAAACAAGATTGCTCCTGAATGGGTCCTGAGAGCACAAATAAATTGCCTGATTTTAGTGGGTTAACAGTCTTTGAAAGTATACTTCTGATTCTCACTCATGCAAATGACTTCATGGGTTTTCCCCTGACCAGTTTCTTGAGATAGAAAAAGAAAAGTCTGTCTTAATGTATATTTTACACAATAGAAATAGATTAGAAGTGGATTATTGCAGTATTCAAACTGTATTTAAGATGTCTCCAAAGTACAATGAGGAAGAAAAATTTTTCCAGTTGGTAAAAATTTGGGCAGTGTATCTGGTGGTCCACCTTTCCAGTAAGAGAGGTACAGAATGATATGATTTGACCATCTTTCCTAATATTTGGCTTAATGATCAGAGACTTGGAAAATTTTATGATTGAAGACTAGTAACAAAGAATTTTGAGCTTTCTCCACTTGGAAGATTGGCATCTCAAAATGGCCCGGAATTATATTTCTGTCAAAAATTTGGGCAGTGTATCTGGTGGTCCACCTTTCCAGTAAGAGAGGTACAGAATGATATGATTTGACCATCTTGCCTAATATTTGGCTTAATCATCAGAGACTTGGAAAATTTTATGATTGAAGATTAGTAATGAAGAATTTTGAGCTTTCTCCACTTGGAAGATTGGCATCTCAAAATGGCCCAGAATTATATTTCTGTACCAACTCTGAATACTCATTAAAAGATTCCCTTCTCAATAAAGACTCAGTATTACGGTGAACATGATGACTCATTTGGGGAAATGAGTCTTTTTCCATAGCCATCCCAATGCTTGCTGATGGTCTTACAAACAAATGGTCAAGATGGCATGTCTAGAGTACATACACGGTCTTGACAACATAGACTTCCCCTTACTGAGAAAGTTCTGGATGCTGACTTTTGATTGTCCAGTCTACCAATAGCAAAAAGAGGCACTGACCTTTAATATGGTATGTGATGATTAACATTTTGTGTCAACTTGGTGAGACTATGGTGCCCAGTTATCTGGTCAAAATCTAGTCAAGATGTTGTTGTGTAGGTATTTTTAGTTGTGATTAATATTTACAATCTGTATACTTAAATTAAGGTAGATTACCCTTCATAATGTGAATAAGCCTCATTCAATCCATTGAAGGCCATGAGAACCAAAGCAGAGGTTTCCCAAAGAAGAAGGAATTCTGCCTCAAGACTACAACATGGAAACCCTGCCTGAGTTTCCAGGCTGATGGCCTGCCCTGTGGCTTTTAGACTAAAAACTTCAACATCGACTCTTACCTGAATTTCCAGACTGTCAGCCTGATGTACAGAGCTATGCATTTTAGATTTGCCAGCTTCCACATTTGCATGGAGCAATTCCTTAAAATAAATCTCACATTCTCTCTCTCTCTCTTTTATGTATATCTTATTGATACTTTCTCTCTAGAGAACACTGACTAGTATAGATTTTGTTACCAAGAGCATTTATAGAGAAACAGAATCTTAAGAATGAGTTTCCTGAATTGGTTCTGAGGTTTCTGGAATTGGTTCTCTAATATCCTTAAATTTAAAGGCATTAATGACTCTATTCCCAGTAGTGGAGAAAGGACTGATAGTTCATGGCATGATGTGGCAATTGAGATACACAAATTTACCATTAGATACTTCTAATAAAATACTTTTAAAAGGCAAGGTTCTGGGTGATCATGTTATTGATACCTTAGAACGTTTTTTTATCTAACTAGCAAGCAAAAATGAGATGGGCTTGTTGCTCCTAATTGCACCGAAGTGGTGAAAGGAAAAGATGAGCTCAGAGATTCGAATTCCCAGCTCAGCTGCTGCTTAAATGAAAGTTCCTATGTCTCCCCTGAAAGAAACCCTTATCTTCTATAATGGCAGATCTTAGATTGCTGAAAACCAAACTTAGACCTTAACCCTGCAAGTGGCTGAATTATAATGCAGACTAAATCCCCTAACTCACAGGCTGCCTGATATTAAAATGGGGTTGTTGGCTAGGAAGGGATGATACTCTGAAAATTTGAATGAGGACACATCGAAAACCGTGATGAAGCTGAGGGCATTGAACCCCCAAATTCTGATAAGACTTCTTTGCCAATATAAGCAGACTTTCCATAGGCATCTGAGGGATTAACCCTACTTTACCTGGGGAAATTGTGATGGCCTTACCTAACTGGCATGTGAGATAAAACTGAGTCTCCTCAGGACTCATCCTCTATCATCCTTCTTTATTTTTAGACCTATGGCTAGATTCAAGTTTCACCAGGTCCCTAAAGGTGAAATACAATGTGTGACCCATGAGGAAGTGTGCTAAAATCCAAACATACGACATTATGTTTTTTTCCAATTT
>NW_007770140.1:4497-5975 GCF_000696425.1 Galeopterus variegatus | reverse complement strand
CATTGCTTCCAGGGGACAAAGGCACCAGCAACCAATTACCGATGACTCTGCGGTCCACCAGTTCCTCCTATTATTAGACAGTCTCAGAAATCTAGGAATGAGAGGGACATCCAATTACTGGATGCCCATGTGCTGCCATGAGTGGTGCTGTCCCACCCTTCTCTGCCACTGTGAGAAGAACAGCTGGAGGATCCTGCCCTGGAAATCTTGAAGGACTTTAGAAAGGATGGACTCGAAGAGGTTCAGCTTGGCAGCCACCCCATGCTATGTGCCCAAAGGCTGGGAGCAGAGCATACCTCTGACAGGGTCACTATCGCCCCTCTGGGTTCTCACTGGGGAGGTCCAGTGCTACTGATGTAGCCCCATGAGCTCTGGTCCAACAAAGACACCATCTCACCACATTTATCTTCGGGGTTTGAGTGACAAGTGACCCTAGGTAGAATTCCTCACAGTAAGAACATGACCTTTAGAATTAAATAGACCCAGGTTCAAGTCCTGGCTGTACCACTTACTGGGTGATCCTGGCCAAGCGACTTCACCTCTTTGAGCCTCAGTGTCTTCATCTGTAAAATGGTCATTATGGTCATTATAGGGAGCATTGCCTTATTTGTTTAAAAATGTGAATGCAGGGCCGGCCCGGTGGCGCACTGCTACAGTGCGCCACTTGGGAAGTGCAGCGGCGCTCCCGNTCAAATCACATGTTGAAGTCCTAACCCCTTAGAATGTGATCTTATTTGGATATAGGGTCATTGCAGACGTAATCGGTTAAGATGATGTCATCCTGGAATAGGGTGGGCCCTCACTGCAATATGGCTGGTGTCCTTACAGAAAGAACATGATGTGAAGAGACAGACATGCATGGAGTGAGCATGACGTGAAGACACAGGGAGGAGGCAGCCTACAAGTTCAGGAACACCTGGGGCTGCCAGAGGCTGAGAGGCATGGAGCGGATTCTCCCCCACAGCCCTCAGAAGGAATTGATCCCGACAGCACCCTGATCTTGGACTTCTAGCCTCCCAAATGGCAAGAGAAGATATTTCTGTTTGAGACACGTAGTTGGTGGTGGTTTGTGCCGGCAGCCCTAGGACACGAATTACACCTCTCATCCAAGATGGTTGATACCCCACATCCCATCTGCAAAGTGGATTGCTATTGCTCCTCGCATTTCAGGAGCAGGGCCACAGGCACCCAGAAATATCAGTGATGTGCTTGGTAGCCCACAGCACTTCCGGCCTGAGAAAGAGCTGGACTTGGGGCATTTCCAGGCAGGAGCAATCTGGAGTGGGGTTAAGCCTGCCCCTCCCCTGGCTTTCTGCTTGGATGTACCCACTAATTCCCCTGGGCAGAGATGACACTGGAGACAACAAAGTGTCCACTAGCAAAGGCTCTAATTGACACAAGCTGGTCATTCAGGCGGGCACCCCTGTGTCCCAGGAGGGGCCCTGGACTGAAGTCACCCACTTCGGCAGTTCTTATGG
>NW_007770140.1:2271-3086 GCF_000696425.1 Galeopterus variegatus | reverse complement strand
GGGCGCGACACTGAGGGTTGCGATCTGATGCCGGTCACGAAAAAAGACAAAAAGGAAAAAACAAAAATGTGAATGCAGCTGAATGTAGAAGACATTATGCTAAGTGAAAGAAGCCAGACACAAAAAGAAATATATGGCATGATCTCACTTATATGTGGAATCTTTAAAAAAAGTTGAATTCACAGAGATAGAGAATACAATAGTGGTTACCAGGGGCGAGGGAGGAAATGAGATGTAGTTTAAAGGATACAAAGTTGCAGAGATGTAGGATGAACAAGTCTAGAGATGTAATGCACACCCTGAGGACTACAGTAAATAATAGTGTATTGTATTCAGGATTTTTGCTAAAAGATTAGGTTTTAGGGCTCTTGTCACAAAAAGGGTAAACTACGTGAGATGATGGATATGCTAATTTGTTTGACTATAGTAGCCATTTCACTATTTATATATGTATCCAAACATCATGTTGCACAATTTAAATATACATAATAATATTTTTTAAAAATTGAAAAGGAGGGAAAAATTGCTAATGAGGCTTAGCACAGTGCCAGGAACATGAGACGTGTCCGAACAGTGGAGGTGGTAGTTGTTTTTATCAATTTACAGACGCTTTAGAGCACTTTTGTGCTTGCCCGTAGACAGATATTTTTTTCCTAATTCAGAGTTTAGTTTAATTTACTGAAATAAAGCACCTGAAAGCTCATCCTTATCTTCTGTGCTGAAATTATGGTTTGAAATGCATATATAAAAACTTGTTGAAAACCAGAACTAAAGAAAAGGTCAAGAAACATCAGTATAAAAGTTGTTTGAAAAAC
>NW_007770140.1:0-1574 GCF_000696425.1 Galeopterus variegatus | reverse complement strand
AAAAATTTCATTTTAAATGCGTATATGAAAATCAAATACAAAACAGCAAGGGGAAAAGGCCCAGAAACATCAGTATAAAACTTATGTCAAACAATATGATACAACAGTCCTATTTTGGAATTTAGTTTAGTCACTAAGATGAGGCTGCTGAAGAAAGACTTTCAAACCTGGTCATCTATGGACCCCTCGGGTTTCCAAAATCCAAGATCACTGTAATGCTAACGTAATGTAAACCTTAGCCCAAGACCAGGAGGCCTGGCCCTGGGCCCACAGAGGTCTGTAAACTCCCTGAGACGGCATGCACACCTCAGGGCGCATGTGTGTTTTTCTGCAGAGAGAGGCTCTTGCTATTATCAGATTCTCAAAGGGGCTTCCTATCCACAAAGGTGTCATCTTGTGAGAATGATCTGTGCAGCCTGCTTGTGCCCAGGGGCCAGGAGAAGGGACTCACCATTTACTGAGCCCTGCTGTGTGCCAGACCAACATGCACTAGATACTAACAACAATCAGGCAAAGTAGGCATATTGCTCCTACTTTCTAAGTGAGGAAACTGAGGCTCAGAGAGCTCAAATTAAGAGACAGACACTGAGCTCTGTCACTTGCTTGTCTCACAGTTGGAGCAGGGCTGGCATTCCAGCTCGCGTCTATCTGATCCCAAGCTGGGTCCTGTCCTTGGCACCAGGCAGCCTCTGAGAAATCAGATGAGGTGACCTAGCCAGGAAATGCACCCTTGTCCTCAGCCAGAGCCCTCAGCAAACCAGGCATTGAGGTGTCAGAGATCATGGGACCACCCCTCTCCAGATCTGTGGGCACCTACCCTAAAGTACGTAGAATATCCCACCTAAGCTCTGAGGTCCCCTGCTGGGTAAAGTCTCTGCCTCGCCTCCAGGAGGAGTTCATTTCTCTCTCTGTTCTGATGGCACCTGGCTTAGCCTGCTCGTTTCCTCTCTCACAGTCTGCTGCGTGCCATGTCAGACGCCACGGAGTGGTTGAAAGCCTGGGGTTTGGAAGCAGGTGGACTTCTGGCTCTGCCACTTATCAGCTGTGTGACCTTGAATTATTCGCTTAACCCCTCTGAGCCTCACTTTCTACATTATGAAATGAAGCTAGTAGCGCCTTCCTCACCTGATAGGGTATGGTATTTTTCTCTTGTTCTCCCTCATAGCAGGAGCACGCTTTCTTCTTTTTCCATCTAAGCCTTATTTTCCTATTAGTAAGAACCTGATAAATGACAGCAATTGTTACTGCTGCTGTTGTCACTGTGTTATTATTAGCTGAGTGCACATTTACATCCGCCACTTCCCCCAGACTCTAAGCTCCTGGAAGGCAGTGATTTTTCATGTCCATATGCCTAGCACCTGCCATAGTTGCTGGAGCATAATATATCCTTAGGAAATGTTTGTTGCTGAACAGTACATTCAGAGAAATTCCTGCTTATACTATTGGTAATGAACATCTAAAATTCAGACATCCAAAGCCACTCCATAAAAGTGAAAGTTCTAAGAAGATTCAGAGATTCTTGAGTGAATGACTCTCCATGGGTTACTGGGAGAGCTAGGGGAAGGTTGGGGCAC
>NW_007770139.1:5564-5976 GCF_000696425.1 Galeopterus variegatus | reverse complement strand
ATTAATACTCAAGGATCCCACCAGGAAGGCTGCTGGCCACATCCAGCCTCTGGAAACCCCACTACCACCACAATCAACTACCCTCAGCTGTTGCAGCACATCTTTTAACACCCACCTGCAAAGCACTTAGAACAATACCTGGCACCTAGCAAGGCAGCATACCATATGATTTTGCATAATAACAGCAGTGCTGTTATCTTTCCATCCAGTAACCTATAAGCTTCAGGTGAGAAGTCCTAGGCTGGTGAAACATCAGTATGTCCTTGAGGGATGAAAAATCTCTTGGAGTGCTGAGCTTCTGACAGAATAACCAAAAAGTTTTCTTTCAAGGGCCAGCCTGTGGCTCACTCTGGAGAGTGTGGTGCTGGTAACACCAAGGCCATGGGTTCGGATCCCTATATAGGGATGGCCA
>NW_007770139.1:0-4756 GCF_000696425.1 Galeopterus variegatus | reverse complement strand
GGAGAGTGTGGTGCTGACAACACCAAGTCAAGGGTTAAGATCCCCTTACCTGTCATCTTTACAAAAAAAAAAAGGCTTTTTTTCAAATGTTGAAAGAGAAAAATGTAAAGATGCATTGGTGAGTCCTGAGACCCTTCCCATCACTAACCTCTTTCTCTTTGGGCCACTGACTTGATGTCCACTTTTGTCATGGTTCACCTCCTGCATGCCACTGCTTTTAGTAACCATGTCCAATGGCTACATATTTCATCCTGCAGTCCCAAAGGGGCTTTCCCTTAGAAAAATCTCTTCAGGTGTCCAAGTTTTCCCTCCAGCAACACACAGTGAACTCTGTGACCCACCCCCCAAATGAGGATGAGGTCCCTCACCTGCCTGGATTTCCCCACTCAATCCAAGCCAGTCATTCACCAAAACCCTTGCTACCTTCCAGGTGACACTGACTCTCATATCCTGAGAACATAAGAGAGAATATTGATGGCTCACTGCAAACACAAAATTGTGCACAGGACTGAGAGATAGGCCTGCACACTGAGCAATGGGCCAGGGAATTGGGCTGGGGGAAGAAAGCCATCCCAGATGAATCTTGTTATGCATCGGGCCCCCCACGGACACACTTTGACCCCTTACCTTTGTGCATGCCGCTTTAGCTCTGGGGTTACAAGGCCACCCCATGAGGTCTGGAAAGGTGAGAAGCAGGGAGTTGCCACCAGGTAAATACAGATGCCAGGGTCACAAAAACCCAATGGTAATGTTTCCTGGGGAGGACACTACCTGAAAGAAGCCCATTGTTAGCAAACAGCCAACTCACTGTATCTTGTGAGCATATCGAATTCCTAATAGAGAATGTAATGGCAGAGCGCGGTGTTAAGAGAGACAGTCCCCCAAGTACCAGTTCTGTAACTCTGTCACTAAGCTCAACGGTTAGCATTCCTCATTGCAAAGACTCAAGCTGGACATATACACAGCTCCTGGCTGCTTAATAAATGTGCCTGCTCATTCATCAGAATAAAAGTATCAATCGCCTCTGCAACACTCGTCCCCCAACCCCACACACGCATGCACACACGCACGCACACAGTGCTTTCTGCTCCATTTACTCTTCCTTCCAAGAAGAGAGATGTTCACACTCTCCATGCATCATTCTGTTGCAACAGCTTTCTAAACTCTAGCTGTCCACTCCCCGTTCCTCCAGTCCACGCTGGACTTTTTAAGTTAGTGCTCACAGGGACATTAGCGATGAGTCACGTTCACATAGCTTCCACGTGGGTGGTTTCCTCTGCATTTTACAGTCAGGACCCTGATAAGCTCCTGCAACTTCATGCTAAAAGCCTACTAATGTCAATTTTTAAAATGTACATGTCAACGCGACGTTAAATAAGAGAACAGTACCCTGCACCTGCACTCATTTCCTCCCATATGTGCTGATTTTAATGAAATTGCTGCTTTTACAAAATGCGAATGACCAGTAAAGATTTTTGATCATGCAGTTGAACCTCCTGTGAATATTTTATTAAGTTCCCATATAGCCTAGTTCACTAATAGAAATAAGGAACAGGAAGGCTGGCACATTTCATCTTCTATCACTATTGGAGATTAAGGAGGGAAAAAAATCTTAGTACTCATCAATTTTTTTCTCCCCAAAACATTCATTTTCACTGAAAGGCCTTGGTTTCAACCTACTCTGAAAAATTGAGATTTCACTGCATGTGAAATGATTCCACAGTCCTCATCCTTCCAGTGTGACATAAATCCTGCATCCTGGGGGAAGGATGATCATACAGATTCAATTATTGCTTTAGTTAGGTGGGACCCCGGGGAGTACTCACTAGACTTTTCTCCTAGTGACATCCACGAGGGATGGGCTCTTGGGGGACTGACTGCAAGGACTTTAGCTCATTGCCAAGTCAGAGAGACAAGAGGAGGGGCCTCAAAAAGCCTAAAGGAAAACCAGAAGGAAATATGACACTTCTTCACTCGAAAAGCACCTCATGTCCCATAAACCTGACCTCGAGTCCTCCTGGGGAGAGAAAATTGGGTTGAACTAGTGCGAAGTTTTTTTATAGGGAACTTTATAAATGCTCCACACACTGGACTCTGCCTCAGTAACAGCAGTGTGGAAAGAAGCAGGAACAGAAAGCTAAGTCATCTCTCTGGAGGAGTCCAGGTCCCACCTCTGCCTTGAGGCTCCGTGACCCTGAGCAAGTGTTTGGGGTCAGATTGGTAAGTGGAGGACTGGATTAGGGAGCTCTGAGCCCCTTTCCCTCCAAAATCTTACCATTCTGTGAACCCATCAGCTGGGCTTGGGGATCTTTAATTTTGCAGGAGTAGTCATTATACTAGTTGGACTGGGGGTGGGGGTCTGAACTATTAAAGGGGAGAGGAAGCCAAGGAAAATCAATCATACATTAGACACAGCCCAACTGTGTCTCCTAGAAGAGCTTGGTGAGAAGCCTGAGAAGTAGGCACTGGGCAGTGGCCCTCCACTAACCACCACCTCTCCTTAGGCACTTCCTGGGTGCCAGCAAATTGCATGTGGATACGTTACTTATATCATTTTCTCCTCACAACAGTCCTGTGAGGTAGGTACAGGTGGCAGTGACTGTCGGTGGTCTCCCAGTCTCCATCCTCTTCCTTCTTAGTAACAAAACCCTGGGAATTGTCTAGCTGGAAACCAATTGCATTAGCTATTGCTGTGTAACAGATGAGCCCCAAACTTAGCAGCTGTAAAAAAAAAAAACATTTATCATCTCCCAGTTTCTGTGGGTCCTCTGGCTCAAGTCTCTCAGGAAACTGCAGCTGAGCTTGCTACCTGGGTAGCAGTCATCAGAAGACCCAACTGGGGGAGGATCTTCTCCCAAGCTCACTCATGAGGCTGTTGTACTGAGTCTCAGGTCCTCACTAGCTGATGACCAGAGGCATCAGTTTCTTGCTACGTAAGTCCTCTCCATAGAGCAGCTCACGACATGGCAGCTGGTTTTCCTCAGAGCAAGAGAACAAGAGAGGTCACCCGAGGTAGAACCACCATCTCTTTGAAACCTAATCTCAGGGACATCCCATCACTCTTGTCATATTCTATTAGTTAGAAGTTACTAGGTCAGCCCACATTCAAGGGCAGGGAATTACACAAGGAAGTGAATATTAGGATAATAGGTTACTGGAGCCATCTTAGGGGTTACCTACCGCAACACCCTTCCCCAGATTCCCCTGCAGCTAGACATGGCCAGGTTACTAGATTCTAGCCACTGAAATATAAGCAGAAGTGTTGTGGTGGACTCTTGGGAAAGCTTCTCAAAAGATGAATCAGAATGTACTTCCTCTTTCTTGCAGTCTGGCATGGAATGGCTGGAGCTCTAGCACCTCCCTTGGACCATGAGGTGACCTTTGGAATGGAAGCTAGTGCCAGAAGACGGAAGGGGCTTGCATCTGTGATGATTTCTCAGACCTGTCCTACCAGCCCCAGACTGCCTGCCTCGGGCGCTGTACTCAGACCTCTGTTACTCACACCTCAACCTAACTGTAAACACTGCAGTATTGTTATCCCATTGTACAGAAGAAAACTGAGGTTTACAGGTACATAGAATTTACCCAAGGTCAAAAGTAAGTAAGTGGTTGAGGCTGAGCTTGACTTCCAATTTGTTTCATTTACAAATTCTATCTTTCTTCCAATGCTGCTAGAGAGAGATGGGGGGTGGGGTACGGGGGGGAAGGAACCATCTGGAGCTCCTGGCCCATCTTTCAGACAATTTTCTCTATGTGAACCCAAAGAGGTGACAGGAGTGGTATGTGATAGCAGCCTAGCAAAACAGTCCCTTTACTAGGGCGGGTAGCAAAAAGAGCTGGTTTTATTCATTATGTTCTCTCTCTGTCTCTCCTGTGGGGACACTCAGCAAGGAACATTGTTGACCGAAAAACTGTCGGTTTGGGAAACATTGCTAATTCCAGAATAAGTGATAGGGAAGGCCAGACTGAAAGAGCAAAAAGTCTCAATAACAGACAGTCTGGGAAAGATCTGGGGCTGGGTTTGAAGGCAGGCTGCCTGCCTCAGTCAGGGCCATTAGTAATGCCCTCTTCGAGGAGGGGCCAGACAGATTAAAAAGCTCCAAAGCACAAGGCCACCTCCTTCTGGAGAAGATCCTAGCCAGAGCCCTACTAGAGCATGAAGGAAAGCTCTGGCTGAGATGGGTCACCCAACCAGGAGACTCTAGTTCAAACCCCAGGACCTACCAGACAAACCAACCTTCCCTTGTTGTTGAAGGGATGCTTGTCAACTCAACTTCTGTGCAGCCTTTTCCTGTTTAAGGACCTGCTTCTCCTTTCATTCACTCACGCTGACCTAAAATAGGACCTTCCCACAGGAACGGTCAAGAAGGATTTGTTACTGGCTTATCACTTAGCCATAGGTTAGTGGGTGCTTCTCACGGATCTGAAAAGATTCCTCAAGTTAAGCCCAATATTTCTGTTTTACTCTAGTCTATAATTACTACATACTAGCAAACTCTTTTCACAGACTGCAGGGCCGTTCCTTTATCCAAATATTCCCAGTAATAGTCTGGGCTTTTATGGTGGCGAGTGTTAGAGATGTAACTCAAACTAAGATAAGCAAAAGGAAGGGGAAGATGTATTGATTTTTCTTTTGGTGGCTGGCTGGTGCAGGGATGTAACCCTGGACACTGGTGTTAGCAACACCATGCTGTAACTGATTGAGCTACCCAGCCATGTATTGATTTCTATAAGGATTGGATGGACCTAACATTGG
>NW_007770138.1:0-5977 GCF_000696425.1 Galeopterus variegatus | reverse complement strand
TCTAGTCTTGATCTTGCTGACCTTCCCCTGAGCTCAAGTTCTTATATCCCACTGCCCGCTCTATATCACCAAATGGATGGCTAAGGAGTTTCTCAGATTGAGTTTAGACAAACAAAGGTCTTTGTAGCCCATTGCCCGTCTTTGCCTCTTGCAGTCCTTCCTCACCTCAGTAAACAGCATCAGTATTCACCCCCCTTGTTCAAGCCAAACATTTAGAAGACATCCATCTTTACGTCCTCTCTCCCTCACTTTCCCAAATAAATCATCAGCAAGTCCTGTTGGCAACAGCTTCATGTCAACAGTTAATTTTAAAAATCTTTTTTTAAAAATTGACAAATTAAAAGAAAGTTTGAAAAATAAATAAAAAAAAATAAAAGGAAGTTTAGAAAATAGCAGGGAAAACATCCATTTCTTTCATAATCTTTATAACTATCATTTTAATAGCTGCATGTTGTCTCATTGAGTAGACACATCCTAATTTACTTTTCAACCCCCCATATGTTGCATTTTTGGGTTCTTCTCATATGTGAATTTTATAATTAATTTGCAATGAGTATCTGCATGCATATACAGGTGTGTTACTTTTCTTTTTAAAGTATAGAAACTGATATTTTGTTGTTGTTGTTGTTGTTCTACAAAAGATCACCAAGTGGTTGCCTTAGATATGTAACAATAGGGAAATAGATATACCATATCCTGGTGTTCAGGTAAAATGAGTTCTATCAAAACGGTCACTCTCTGACAGCCATCATAGTGCAAAGCTGATCATTGAAGAGCTGATCATTGAAGAGGAGGTGGTTAATTTGTGTAAGGAGCAGGGCCTGTAGTAGAGAAGAAAATAATATCCAAAACCTACTCCCCACAGTTCAAAGTTAGAGAAACTGAGAGGGGTAAACTTGTGTGACCGCTCAAGGTCCTGTGGCTGGGAAGGGCAATGGCCCTAGGGACAAAGTCTGGTGAGAAAAGGGAGAATAAGGCCATGGTCCAGATGTAACATGGCAATGGTCAGGTTCACCAGGTGGCTGAGGCTGGAAGCCCCTCTGGATCCAGCCACCCAGGCACTGTGCTCTTGTTCTGGAAGGATGACTGAACACGGCAACGCAGGCCTCAGAGCTGGAATGGAGACTGTTAATAAGCTCAACTCTGAGTCTTCAAAGGACTCCTGTGGCCCACACTGGGTCTAAAAGTGACTTCCATGTGACAGTGGACAGGGATGCACTGCACCATTTTCAAAGGTGAAACAGATGGCAGTGGCAGATGCAACAGCAATGGAAAGTGGAGGATCTGCTGTGGACAAATCTGATTCTCTTCTTTCTCTGACCCTGTTTAGAGTAAATAAGCTCCCAGTACAGATGGTCCCCAGCTTATGATTTTTCCCCTTTACAGTAGTGCAAAAGCAATACACATTCAGTGGAAACTGTACTTAGAGTATCCATACAACCATTGTTTTTCACTTTTGGTATATATAGTATTTAATAAATTACATGAGATAGTCAACACTTTATTATAAAATAGGCTTTGTGTTGTATGATTTTGCCCACCTGTAGGCTAATGTAAGTGTTCTGAGCATGTTAAGGTAGGCAAAGTAAGCTATGATGTTCAGTAGGTTAGGTGTATTGAACAATGTTTTCAACTTATAATGAGTTTATCCAGACATAACCCCACTGTAAGTCAAGGAGCATGTGTATTCTTGACCTGTAGGGGTGAGGTTGGAGAGGAGCCTCAAAAGTCATCACTAGACTTCCTGCTAATAGGGCATTGGAAGTTTGAGTGACTAACTAGGAAATGTATTCCTATTTGTACCCCCACACTGTGAAGTGGGTGTGCAGGTTACTTACCATTTGCCCTATATGGGAACATTCTCTTGGGCTAGATTCCCAGAAGAGGGATTACTGATTCAAAAGACGTGAACATTTTTATGACTCTTGGCTTAAATTACAACTTTTTTCAAAAGGATACACTAATTTTCACTGTCTCTTTCTCCACACCCTCTCCAGTAATGATGAATAATTGACTTGATTTTAAGTCCAAACCAAGAATTTTGGGGAAGAATGATCCATATGAGAAGTGGTAGCCCATTGGTTGGAGTCCACCCTTGGAGCGATTGTGAAGTCAGCAACGTTTTTAAACCCATCATCAACACTTCCAGGCTGCTTCCCATGTCCCTCCTCCACCCTCCCAGGGACACCCCTTCTGCACCCGCCCTCTCAGATACTCATGTACTCACCCTCCCTTTTCGATGCTCATTAAAACCGGCTTAGGAGCAGATATGACATCAGTCACTTACCTCTTTATGTGGCTCTAAATCAAAGTGTCACCTCTCCCAAGCACATTCCTGCATCTTAGCTTTGATTGAGGAATGAAAAGCTTTGTTCTCTGTTACAGGAACTCTGAGCCGAGGTGCCCCAGACTGAGAAATCCACCAAAAGCTGGACCTTTGACTTGGGGAACAAAGGACCCTCATAGTCAGGCTGTGATTTGAGACCTATCAAGAGGCCAGAGCTTCAAAGCTGGTACCTGGAAGGTGGGGTTGGCAGGGGGAAGATAAGAGCAGCTGGAGACTAAACCTACCAGAGGAATGCAGTGGTGAAAATCAAACATGGGATAAAGAATGAAAGTCAAAGCCCCAGACACAGAAAGCATGCTTCATTGATGTCAGCCTTTTACTCAGAGCCACTCCAAGGTGAGCATAACTCACTCAAAATAAAAACCTAAAAGCTGGTTTTATGCCAACAAATAAAGAGCAGTTTAATAAAAGATTGTCAATCATTTTTATGTAAAATGCATTTAGGGCATGAATGGTTTTGATCTTTTATAGTCATGGCACAAAGGCTCTTAGTCCTGCTCATGGTTATATCATTGCATGAGCCTGAGCAAGCCTCGCAACTTTGCTGGCCTTGACTTTCTTATTTATGAGCTATAGACAATTATGCCCTGCCTATTGGCCTGGGGGCTGGTGAGGGTGGTGAATTGGGTGTTTAGGTTGAAGGTCAGATGTAGTCATCGGTGGTCAATTCCAAGCATCACCCATGATCGAGGTCTAATCTCTAGGAGTCCAAGATTAAACATCAGGTAAAATCAAATGCCTTGAGCTTCTTGTCTCCAAATGTGGATGTGTAGTTAATAGCTGGCAGCCAAGATGTGCAAGATATTAACTGGAATATAATGCAAACTTCACAAGAGTAAAGCACAAAAGGAACTTAAAAATAAGAGGCAGGAAATAATAAACCTATATTTTATTTGGACATGTGCCCCCAATGCATCTGGAGAAAAATCAACAAAGCATAAATATCAATGGGAAAAGCTAGAGAGACAAGCTATAATTACTCTAAAAGATATAGAAACAGGAAATTGGATAGGAGTTTGCAGTGTTGTTTTGGGCTGCAGGGATGGCCTTTTGTGCCTGCAAAGGGAAATGAGAGTTTATCTCTGAATAATCAGATGGAATTGTATGTAAAATAAGGCTACAGTTTGCCATAAGTCATCTCACGATTGCAGGGGTTTCTATATTCTGCAGGTCAGTCTATGATCCTCGAGCAGATGTGGGTGCAGAGGAAGGGGGTCAGCTGTATGGACAGACATCTTCATGGGATTTTTGCCACTTAACTAGCTGTGCGACATTAAATGTTCTAACTTGTCTGACTCTCAGGTTTAGCTCAACAAAATAGAAAGAATAAAATCTCCCTTTCAAGGTTGTTGGAAGAACTACAGATAAAGTATATGAAGTTCCTGGCACATGGGAAATATCAAATAAATGTCAGCTGGTAGCAGCAGCAGGAGTAGAAATGAAAGCTGACTCCTGAGTTTTCAAACTCCACTGATCAGAGTCCTTCTTTGCACTAAGAGTTCCAAGTCCCACAGTCCTGATCCACGCACCCGTGTTCATTACCAAGTCAGTGGAAGCTCGGGAATTGTTGAATGAGAAGGGTTTGTGAAGGCAATGGACTGGGCTGCCGGGAGGTAGCCAGCCACTCGGTTGAAGCAGCGTTTATATGGTGGACATGACCTGCTAGCTGACCCACTTTTTTACACCACCAGATACAATTCCTGGCAGAAAGTTTCTTAACTGGACTTGATAGAATCAAATCTAGAATATTTTCCCCTTTTAAACAATCCATTTTTCCAGTGGCAAAATAGAGCACTTTCTTAGTGTCTTTCTTCTACAGATTATGGTGTGATGCATTTTAAACACATGCTTTGCCAATTCTTTTTTACATGTAGTTTTATATAATAATTTTAATCACATGCTTTGCCAGTTCTTTTATATATATGTTTATATGACCATGTTAACCTGATGCTTTGCTACCTGCTTGCTGTGAGTGGTTTTAAGAGAAGCTGTCAGAAATTGGGTCACCTGTTGGCACCACCGTAGCCTCCCAGCTCAGGAGCAGGTAGTTCCTAGGAAAACAGGAACTTGTTGGGGAAATAGCCTCAATTCTGGTACCAGAACTAACAAGGGGAGCTGCTGCCGGTGTTTCAGTCTCAGCAGCAGAAATGATAGCTGTGCCCCTCAGAGACCCCGAATTGCAGGGGAGGGACGGTGATGGGGAGGTAGGAGGGAGGGCTTGTGGTGAAGATTTTACCTCCCTGGCTCTCCCTATCCATGAGCTCTTTATGCTGAAAGCTGTTTGTGCCAGCAAGAGACTCTGAAATTGGTTTTGGTACGATGCTTACTTTCAATAGATTAGTGAGGATCTCTTCTCACCCAAAAATATCACCATGTTAAGTGATACTTGGCCTTTGTCCATCTCAGTTCATTGGTTTCAGATGAGTATAGTGCTGCCTTCGTCAGAGTACTTTTCACAGAGGAATAATCAAAAACAAAGCCTCTATGTACAGAGGCAGAGAGAGAGTGTGTGTGTGTAAGAGGAACAGACCAGAATTTGGACCATGAGCAGGAGAAATGGGGAGGAAAATAGCGGAGTCAGAATTCATCACCGACTTCTCAAAAACTGGCAAAAAATTTAAGCTGGAGTAGAGAAGATAAAGAAATTCGTGAATGGTAGCGATTTTAGCTAAGCTGAGAGAAAAGCATTGAACTTCAGATGAAAATAATGTTCAAAGAGATGAATATGGAGTCCGTTCAAGATGTGGAGAGAATTATGAACAGGGAATTACATGAAAAGAGGGATTAGATGGTATTCGAAAAAGAAGTGGGATTCAAATGAAGGTTCACACATGCAGAGATAAAACAAACATATTTTGATGATTTCCTTTTCCTGCGGTCTGCTTTAGAATTCACCCCAAAGCCAACTGTTTTTGTGGTTGTTCAGATTTTGTTTCTCTTCTTGTTACCTCCTACTGTCTATTCTCTGATCCCCAGAGTTTGGACAGAATAAGGGAGAGGAAGTGAGATTCAAATCACTTTACCCTTTGTTGCCCTTTTGGCTAAGAGATGTGAGGGGTGAAGAGGTACTTGTGGCCAAAGTGTGGTTTGTAGAATGTGTGGGTGTTTTTTGTTTGGTTGGTTTTGTTTTTAGCTGTTGCACTCATGTTACCCCAGCTTACCACATCCAGTCCTGTTTGCACACAAAGAAGGATCAACAAATACTGTCCTTCCCCTAAATATTCCTCTGTGGAGTCTTGGCAACTTCCCATAGAAAATCCACGCTAAAGTTTATAAACCCTTGGTCATGGAATCACTTCCTCTGATCTTTTTCCATTCGCTCCTTCTTTCTCTTGACTCTTTTTGAGATTATGGGTCACCTGCGGGGATCCTTCTCCACAATCCTACCATGAATATCTGAGGGATTCATGTCAGAAAAGCACAAAACATCAAATTCAGTTACACAATGACCAAAATACACAATGACCTTCTGTCTGGGGTGCTCACTAGGTTCTGAGCTAAACACTCCCAAGAAGGAAGAATAAAAGAGTGACAAGCAGGTGCTGACGTCTGGCGTGTGACTGAGACTAGTTCCATTGTTAGGCTTTCACCCTTCATCCCTCTTCCCAAACCATTCTTGTTTTCTTCACA
>NW_007770137.1:1783-5977 GCF_000696425.1 Galeopterus variegatus | reverse complement strand
CAACTCCAAGACAACCCAGATTCACATTCTCTTATCTCACAGAAACAAAACATAACCTCCCCTCCAAACAGAAAAAACAAAAACAAGCCCTACCAGAAGCTGAATTCCTTCAAATAAAAACCAGACACATTTAGAATGTTAAAATCTGTGGGCAAGGACACACACACACACACACACACACACACACACACACACACACACACACACACACAGTTATGTATGATAGGACATCTCTGGAAGGAGCTCCAAGAAATTGGTACCTGTGGTTTCATCTGGAGAGAATTGGGGAACTGGAGAAAATTGGGGGTTGATGAAGGAGAAAGACATTTTTTTTTACCATAACCTTTTGAATATTTTGAATTTAAAAAATCATGTATTAATTTTCAAAATAATGAAACAATAATTCCAAACCTGTATACGACACTTACGATGTGCTAGGCAGTATGTTAAATGCTTTATGTATATTCAATCCTTTAATCCTTATATACAGTCCTATATTGTAGCCATCATTACATATCTCATGCTGGTTTTACAGATGAGGAAAATGAGGTACAGAGAGGTTAAGTAACTTGTTCAAGGTCACACAGCTAATAAATGCAGAACTGGGATCTGGACCCAGAGTGTCTGGTTCTGGAGTGTGTACTCAATTACAATATAATACTGTCTTACCAAAAATAACATACTCAGTCTCTTGCTCATAATCAAGTTAAAGCAGATAAAATTGTTCCTTTCTCCTCTCACATGGTCCTCCAGGGCAATGAAGTGGAGAAGATGGTAACTCAAAATAACGATGGTAAAATTCACCCACAATTTTAAACCCGTGGGGCTTTATAGAGCTTTGGAATTGTGTGAATATCAAGTCAATATCATGACTTTGGCCAAGTTGTTTAATATTTCTGAGCCTTAGCAGGTACCATGTGTCAGATACTCTGCTGAGCTTTGGGGACAGCTAGTGAATAAAATAGAGTCTCTGCTCTCAAGAAACTTACAGTATCCTGGCAGAGACAGGCTATAACAAATAATCACCCAAATTGCAATATGAGCAGTAAAGAAATATTAAAGGGTGCGTTGAGAGATAAGGATTAGGGAACCTGATTTATAAGCGGATGGTCAGGAAGTGTCATTTAGATGGAGTGCTGAAGAATGGGCAAGAGAAAAGCAGAGAAAAATGGAAGAGGATGGAGAGAAGGAAAAGTGTTCCAGGCGAGGGACTAGCCTATGCGAAGACCCTGATGCAGGGAAGAGGTGTCTGTCTGAGGACAGAAAGGCCCATGTGGCTGAAACAGAGTCAAACTGAATTTGAAGCAAGAGGAAGATCATGGAGACTATGGTAAGGATTTCACAGTTTTCCTAAGAGCCCTGGGAAGTCATCGAAGGTTAGAAATAGGAGTGACATAGCCTGATTTACATTTTAAGATTACTTGGGCTGCTATGTGGAAAATATGGATAGGTGGAGTCAATGGAAGATGTGGAAGCCCGGCTAGGAAGCTACTGCAGGAATTCAGGGAAGCAATGAAACTGGTGGGGATAAAGGGCTGGCAGAGGGAGGGCATTAGATAAGCTTGAGAACAATAATGTTAACTATCAAGTGTTATTATGAAACACAAGTTTACAGGTGTGAAAATACTTTGTTAACTGTAAAGTGCCAAGGAAAGATAACTATTACTATAGATGAAGAAACCAAGTACTAGAGAGATCGTAACTCACCCAAAGTCACACAACTGCTTAGTGGCGGGGAGGAAGGAGTTAAAGCAGTTTGCTATCAGTCCCTTCACTGCCTCATGGGGGTGCACCCTGGGGAGAGGGAAAGAAGTCTGGTGACCAGGCCTAATTGCTTGTGAAATGGACCTCTGGGTAAATAGAATAATGATATTTGGGATGTCTCTGGCTAAGGATTACGTCTAGCAGGGACCCAGGATCTCTGAAGCAGAGCTCTTTAGAGAATATCACATCATCTGTTCAACTTTCTGGGGTATAACGAGGAGATGTTTCGTAACTGAAGTGCTCCGTGTTCTCCTGTGAGAGGCGACCATGTGACCCTGACCTGTTATTCTGAGTGAGAGGTGTGTTTCCAGTGAGGGAACATAGGACATGGGAAGTCACTCTTGGGGTCTCAGATTTTTCTTGATGTCATCTGAGTCTCTCAATTGCCTGTCCCTTGAAATTATTTAGCAAAGCTTGGTATTGGGTAAGATCTCTGATTTATGTGACATGATTTGACAATCAGATCCCATGTGTTCCTTCAATGGCACATGTCTGTTTCCTAGGCCATACTCTTCCCAGGATTCCTATTAGTTCCCACATAACGTCAAGCCCAGTTATAAGGTCCAGGGATGAAGGGAGAACATACTTGGTTATATTTGAACCCCTTGTTAGTGGCAAAACTCTGATATTTATTTGACACATCAGATATCTGATACCTGTCTACTTGAAAATTAATTTTCGAGGACACATGCAATTGAAGAAACATGCTGTATTTGGCTTCATTTTGACTGAGTAAAACTGTAAGGACACAATACTGGATTCTTTGTGATGGGTCATATGATTACCCCTACAGGTGAGCCAGGTCTTTGGGGTTTCCAATGACAGACCCTAGAGAGAGGGCTCTCTGGATGCTTAGACACTCACCCCCATCCTTCACTTGACAAAGAGTCAGTTACAATATCAATGTTCAGCTGTGAACATCATTCCCCAAACTACTCACGGCCCTCTTAAATCATGGAGTTACTTTTCTCTTGCTTTTTTAAGGTGCACAATTTATCCTCACACACACCTTTATTTTGAAATTTAGAAAGGATGATAAAAGAGAACTGTCACACTTGCTGGAAGGGAGGAAAACCTTTTTGTCCTCTTTGCCTCATTTATGCCAAAGGCATCAAAAGATAGAATCAGCACACGGTCCTCACATCCTACTCCTGGTACAAAGACCACAGATCATGACCCGAGCTGTTGCAGATAAAGCGTGTCAAAGGGCAGGGCTTCCTCTGCAGCTGCTAAACAAGAGAATGTTGTGTGACAATAGCATAAACGTGTTCACGAAGAGAAGTCTCTTGACATCCTCTTTTCCCTCAAACAAACTCCCAGACCAAAGCCTGATGTTTACCTTCGGCGAGTGGGTCAAGGGTGTGTATCATGAGCTGGAAGATGCTGTTCCTCATGAGACTGTTGTGGAGGGAGGCAGAGCTTCCACCTCGCTGGAGACGTGGCTTAGCCTGAGCAGAGAAACCAAAGATGCTGTTAGTTCTCAGAAATAAAAGGCAAGTGCATTTTAGGCGAGATCCTCACCTAGTCTCGTGGTCACATTTCTCTCACATGATCACGCACTGTTGAGCCAAAGATTTTCAAAATACATTTTGAACCCTTTGAGAGAATGGCTTTCTCACATCCTTTCCTACTGAATGAATTAATTGCATCCACTGTTTTAGAGCATAGTACATGCCAGGCAATGTGCTATTTGCTTCACATCCATTCATTTATCTCCTTTTCCAAATGAACACTGTGAAGCAGATACTGTTATTATTCCCCTTAGCTAGATGAAGAAATGTAGCCTCGGAGAAGTGAAGTAAGGTGTCCAAGTCACAGACAAAAAGTGGAGGACAGAGGAGTGGATCTCAGGTCCACTTTTCTCAAAGATTGTTGTCTAACCTAGTGCGTGGTCTCTAAAATTTTTAGATTGTGTGTTCTATCGGTAAAATTCTTGAGTGTGTATAGGTCCACTTTTCTCAAAGATTGTTGTCTAACCTAGTGCGTGGTCTCTAAAATTTTTAGATTGTATGTTCTATTGGTAAAATTTTTGAGTGTGCATATATGTACCTATACCTATAACTACATCTATATCCATATCTGTATAGACATATATACTAAAATATGAGCATACAAAAAATAGAAGTTAAGAATAACATGGAAAGTAAATTATGGAGTTACTAATATTTTTTCCTTGCTCCTTAAAGCATCATCTTGTACATCTCCTGGGATATCTCATCTCTACTCTGGGGACCACAGCTCTGATCGAGACAGCACCATGGTCTTTCTTAAGTGAGATTCGAAGAGACAGAGACTCCTATGGTAAATCCATGGAGAAGCCTCCTGACTTTGAGGGGGTTTCTTTTGTACAAAGTCCTAGTACTTGTGATCCTTTGGTCAAATAAATGGAACTGATAGGTGAGAGAAAAAGAATGAGTTTCTAGAGATAAG
>NW_007770137.1:0-719 GCF_000696425.1 Galeopterus variegatus | reverse complement strand
CATGAGTCCCTTATTTTGTAAAATGCTTGTTAGCAATTATGGTCCACACATTTGGAGACAAACATGGAACCCATAGTAAGCTTGAAGTGTGGGTGAAATCTCAGGATGAGATACATGGAGAAATCTGACTTTCTTAGTGTGATATTATAATTGACATTCTATTAGAAATCACATTCCCAACTCAACAGGGTTTGGAGAAGAATCAGAAGGGATTACTGGTGTATCAATGGTGAACCAGATTGTGGCTCCTCAAAGGAAGAGAGTGGGTCTGTGTCCGCAGCCTGGTACTGGATCTGCCATATCCTATGGGCTCTCAACGAAGTCATAAATCTTTGCTCTGAGCATTATGGAGGAAGAACAGAGCTATATGCATCTCCATTACTAGTCCTTTTAGCCTTAANTGGGGTCAGGTAAAAACAAAATATTATTTTCCACTATGTCTTCCAACCCTCTACATCACAGCGTTTTCCAAAATATTCTATCACACTCCAGATACATCAGGGAAAGCCTTATAAGAAACTTCATGATCAAATACATTTGGAGAAAGCTACATACTAGATCAACTCAGCTTTAGAATTTCAAGATATATATTCGAACACTAAGTGTATAACTAACTGGTTAACTTGATTAATTTAGGCTGTGTTTCCAAACTATTGCCCATGAGTCCCTTATTTTGTAAAATGCTTGTTAGCAATTATGGTCCACACATTTGGAGACAA
>NW_007770136.1:4554-5978 GCF_000696425.1 Galeopterus variegatus | reverse complement strand
TTGGCTATTCGTTGCCATGGCTATACATCACTTCTCTTCTCAGCGTTGAGATGGCTCCTCCCCCTACTTGTCCTTCCATTCAGAAATCCACTTCCCCTGCGCCGCGCGAAATGATAAGCTCTACTGTTCCCACATCACCCTCTCTGGCCACCTGATGGATCTTTCCCAAGTTGTCTAAGTCGGATCTGTTAGCTCGGCCGCAGGCCGATTCTCCTTCTCAACCGAACCAAGTCGCGATGGCCTCCTTGGTCGTGGCTCCACCCACTAAGTCTCCTTCCCTTCTGCCATCCACGTCTGATACGCCACACGGAACGATCAGCTCTACTATTCCCACATCACCCTTTCTGGACACCAGATGGATCTTTCCCAAGATGACTGAGTCCGACCTGGTAGCTCAGCCTAGAGCCGATTCTCTTTCTCAACCGAATGGCGTGGCGATCACCTCCTCGGACCCTGATCCGCCCCCGATTTCTCGATCCACCCTGTCATCCACAACCCCTACGCCACAGGGAAGGATCAGCTGTACTCTTTCCTCAACCCCATTTCTGGCAACCTGATGGATCTTTCCCAAGTTGTCTAAGTCGGATCTGTTAGCTCGGCCGCAGGCCGATTCTCCTTCTCAACCGAACCAACTTGCCATGGCCTCCTTGGTCCTGGCTCCGCCCCCTAAGTCTCCTTACCTTCTGTCATCCACGTCTGATACGCCACACGGAACGATCAGCTCTACTATTCCAACATCACCCTTTCTGGACACCAGATGGATCTTTCCCAAGATGACTGAGTCTGACCTGGTAGCTCAGCCTAGAGCCGATTCTCTTTCTCAACGGAATGGCGTGGCGATCACCTCCTTGGACCCTGATCCACCCCCTATTTCTCGATCCACCCTGTCATCCACAACCCCTACGCCACAGGGAAGGATCAGCTGTACTCTTTCCACAACCCCATTTCTGGCAACCTGATGGATCTTTCCCAAGATGACTGAGTCGGATCTCCCTGCTCGCCCGAAGGCCGATTCTCTATCTCAACCAGACCGCATCTGCGCTCGCCTCTCGTAGCCTGGTGGAGGTGCCCGAGAGTGACTCTCTCTTCTGACCTCAAAAGTCAAAAAGCTTCTTCATTGTAAGATAGCAGCTTCAGAGGCCCGTCCCCTCACCTGGCCCCTTAGCCCTTACCCACTTCTGAAGCCAGTATGAGCAAGTATTACTCCATACGATTTTGGAGAAGCCAACATCTCTGCCACAACAGCACCACTTAAAAGCCTCCCGTTGGGACCGGAAACCAAGAAGCAGGTCTAAACAGGAGTGAGCATTCGCACCGAGCCCTAGCGCCCAAGCTTCTAAGAGGGCGCGTTCAGGGACCTCGCGTGGACCAGTGGTTGCTGAGTGACGTCAGCAGTCACTAGGTAGATTGAAAGTTCGTTCTCA
>NW_007770136.1:3346-3575 GCF_000696425.1 Galeopterus variegatus | reverse complement strand
GCGACCAAGCGTTCTAAGAGGGCGCGTGCAGGGGCATCGAGTGGACCAATGGTTGCTGAGTGACGTCAGCAGTCACTAGGTAGATTGAAAGTTCGTTCTCATTGGCTCTTTGTTGCCTTGGCTATACATCAATTCAATACTAAGCTTGTGCCTGGCTCCACTTCCTGGTTCACGTTAACTCTGTTATCCAGTTCCCCTACTCCACAGGTAAGGATCAGCTGTACTCTTT
>NW_007770136.1:1684-2278 GCF_000696425.1 Galeopterus variegatus | reverse complement strand
CAACCAAACCGAGTCCGCACTCGTCTCCTTGGGCCTGGCTCCGACCCCTACTTTTCCTTCCACTCTCTCATCCACGTCCCCTATGCAGCACAGAAGGATCAGCTGAACTCTCTGTCTTATTCACTCACCAACCATCCTCTGACTCCAGCTCCTGCCCAAGCCTGGTGCGGGTGACAGAGTGAGGTCAGGTCAAAACCACGTTCAGAGAGCACCTCTGAGGAGGAGAGAGACACAGGTACAGACAGTGCTAGCCTAGGATGGACTGTGCTCTAAGGGACACAGACTTGGGGCCACACAGTCAGAGAAGGCAGGGAAGGCTTCCTGTGTGAGGGGTCCTCTGCGGAGCTTGAAAAATAAGCTGGAATTTGCCAGGACGCAAGTGGGAAAGGCAGTTTAGAGAGGGAGGTAGTTGTGCAAAGACCCAGAGGTGGCAAGCAGCCTGGTGACATTTCAAAAGAGCACCATACCAGTCATGGAGTGTCTTATGCTTTAAAGGACATGCCCAGGAAAAAATTACACAACGTCACTAATCATCAGGGAAATCAAAACGTCGTGAAAAATATGAACAACAACAAGAATAACCATGAGATACCA
>NW_007770136.1:0-765 GCF_000696425.1 Galeopterus variegatus | reverse complement strand
CTGCCTCAGAGCTCCTCTGAGGTCCTCCTGTCCTTCTGCTTCTGGTGCCACTGTCGGATCTGGTTGGGGAGTGTCTCTGTGCAGAACTGCAGTCAGGCCTCCCTTGGCTTCTGCCTGGCTCATGGCACCATGCTGATCTCCAGGTATCGTTTTGACTGGTTGAATTGGGGCCAAGGAGGCAGCCCCTTGCCACTGGCGACCCTGGGTAGGAGAATGAATGAGGACCAAAGCCTTCTGTACTGTCCCCCTGGGGGAAGATCTGGGTGTCCCAGACCAAAGTCAGGCATGCCTGATCACTCACTCACCCTGTGTGGGCAAAGTGGGTCCACTGGTCCATCATGGTGACGCTCAAATGTTTCTCTTCCTCTGTGGCCTCTGGAAAGGTCAGTGGTAGAGAAAGACTTGAATCAGGGTCAGGTGGGTTCTGGAGGGGACCCAAGAGGACCCATGGGTTCCCAGTGCTGACTGGAGACCTCTGTTTCTGCAAGACCTGCCCTGACCTCTGGGAGACTGGCAGTCTATGGATCTCATGTCTGTCTGTCTGTACCCGGGAGGGAGCTCTCATCCATGAGGAAGGGAACCCCAAACATGAAGGCACATTCAGCTCCAAGGTCAGCCTTCACCCAGGCTGGTTTGATCTTCATAAAAGAACTGGGTCAATGCTGTAACTCATAGAAAAAATGGGGGGCGCAGAAGCTGCAGAAAAAGGTCATGATCAGAGTTAGATACCCACAGACTGATCGGGTCCTGCCTTTGGCAGCACAA
>NW_007770135.1:1960-6569 GCF_000696425.1 Galeopterus variegatus | reverse complement strand
TTTTAGAGGTCAAAGCAGAACTAGACACACATTCCAGGGGCCAGCCAGTCTCAAGGACTAAACAGCCCTCTTATCTTCAGGACACCTGCCAGAGCCCAAGTGATTAAAAAAAATTAAACAGTCCCTTATCAGGGGGGCTAGCCTGTTAAGCCTGACTATGAAAAAAAGTCTTTGTCCAAAGAAAGTGTATAAAAACTCTCATGTCAAGGAGCTAGGGGTCGCTTTTCCGAAAAACAAAGTGACCCAGCATGCTGAAGTAAGACTCCTCTTGCTTAAATTGCAGCGATCTCTTGTCTCGTGGTCTCTGTGAGGCGAGTCACTCCGGTGTGTAGGATTTGTGCTTGGTGCATGGGTCTTACATTTTGGGGGCTCGTCCGGGATTGGCTCGCTCTCCCTGGGACCAGAGAGTAGAGAACGGAGGATCGTTCGAGCAGGTACCGTGGTTGTCTGTCTGTCTGTGTCTGTTTTGTTGCCTGCTGTAAGTTGTCTGTTATAATCTGGTTTTCGGCGGCTCCAAGATGGAGTCGTTGGTCTGGTTTTGGTGGCTCAGGGATGAGATCACTGGTCTGATTTCAGAATTTCTGAGGCTCCGAGGCAGAGCTGTCTGTAGTGGTCAAGTGGCGGGGCAGATGTGCCGGCATGCCACAGCCACAGGAGTCCTGGAGGACGCTCCAGACTCCTCTGTAGGAGATGAACAGGTTCGGCTCCACGGGAGATCTCTAAGAAAGAGACCCCTCTGATAACCTGGTTGTAGCACTCCTGGCAGGAGTGCATCGGTATCTTTGTCTGGCTGTGTGTGTGTGTGTGTGTGTGGCCAGTCTTACATGCATGTGTGGGCAACATGGGACAATCTGGGGCGACATGGGACAATCTGTCTCAACTCCTTTGAGTCTTACTCTGAAATACTGGACTGATGTGAAAGCCAGGGCTAATAATTTGTCTGTCTGTTTGTGTTTGAGTAACTAAGTTTGTGCCTTTTGGTCATTAAAGACCTGATGACTGAAAGAAATTATTTTTTCTCAGTTTCTCCTGGCAAGCTTGAAAACCGAGCACTGTAATTGGCTGGGTCTCTGGACAAAGCTTGTCTATCTGTGCACAGAGTTCTGCAAGTGTTGTAGGGAAGGCTCACTGTCTGTGGCATTTCAGCCAAGATAAAGAAAAACCTGTTAGAATAATCAAGGCCACTTGGAGATTCTGTTTTTCTTATACAATGCAGCCAGTTCTAGCTAAATGTAAACATTAAACTAAAACTGAAAAAGAGGTAAAAAGGCTTTTTAAAAGTCATACTGCTATGAGAAATGCTTTTGGAATTATCTGCTTGGGTTTGCTGGTCAAACAGGATTACATTTGTCTTTGCTAGAGGATTTAAGGTTAAAGTTATAAGCCCAGCCTAAAACAGAATGATCTTTGATCATGGGATTTTCAGATAAATAAGGTTAATTTAGTATTGTTGATAAAAAAAGAAATTAGTATGCAGGAAAAGAGGATACTTCTTTGTGAAAAAAATCTTGTGTAATAAGCTTTTGTCCTAGAGCAAAATGACTGGTTATTTAAAAAGTAAAAAGTATAAGACAAATGAAAAATCTAAAACATGTCATCAAGGGCCCGAGTAAGTGGTAATAATGGTTTGTAAACAGTGAATTTATAAAAGGATTTTATGTATGATTAAAATGATTATAATTAAAAGACTGATTATAATTAAAAGGCAATTAGCTAAGTTTTTCTGAAGACTAAAACTTAATATTAAGGTTAAATAACTTTGAGAACAATGGACAAAATAAAAGGTTTTCAAAACTCTAGTAAGAAATCTGATGAGTTTATAGAACTACTGATTAAGATCAAGTAAAGCAAAAATTTAGTATACAAAGTTAAGTAACTGATAAAAATGTTTTGTAACTTGCATTGTTTGTTCTTTACTTAAATGTTTTGTTTTAAGGAAACTTTTTCTCTAAGTTATCTATAACTTACAGCAATTTGGTAAAATGTACTTTATAAACAAAGATGAAAATATTTACCTTTTTCCTCTTTAATTCCTTCAAAATTTAAGAACTATTTGTGAGTATCCTTCTGATTTTTATAGTATAAAATAACATGTCTACCTGGAAATAAGTCTTCCCAGCACTGAGGCATCCATACAAAAAAAAGTAAAACCTTTTCAATGAGAAAATTGATCTTCAGTGCTTCCAGGAAGAATGTTTTGATAAAAAAAAAAAAAAAGGAAAAATGATGTCTTGTTTACACAAGCAGTTCTCCAAAGTTTCATAAACTTGAAGAAAGAGACTCATGACTTGGATAAAACATCCTGTTCCTAAACAAAGGATTCATGTGAGTTCTTAAAATTCTTAATGTACCAATTAATGTATAGCTTGCTAACTCTGAGTAAGCCACCTGTTATGAATCAACTGTTAAGACAACAGATAAACAAATGCCCTTGACCCTCTGCGCCATTCCAGCTGGATAACAAGAGCTATGTCCCCCATCATGTCAAATAGTTCCATTCCACATTAACCCCTACTGCGCCATGAAAACAGCTTAAAGCAGTCAGATGAGTCGGCGGCCTACACCATAAAAGTGGAAAGAACTATTGACAATGGGGAATTGTTAGAATAAGCAGGACTAAAGCCGTTTGGGGACCTAAAGCGGCCTGGGCTATGGGGGTAGGGAGGATTTTTTTGTTTTGTTTTTTTTCTCTCTCTACTCTTGCTTCCCATCCCCTGACGTTCTTATCTCACTAAGTAGAAAGGCGAGGCTCAGAAGCTGGTTGGTACTTTGCAGAGCTAACAGTTCTTTCTTTAAGTCTTGTAAAATTTTGAGAAATAATCAAGGCCAAGCGACTGGAGGCTGACCTTGGGCACTAGCCAAGCACACTGGCACAAATCAAAATCTTGCAGGGTCCTGAAATAACAGCAAAGATGAAAACAGAAGCCAGATAGGGCCTTGGCAAGACCTTGTACCTGACTCACAAACACGGACCCCTCGTAGCTCATGTCTCCTGTCCCCCCCCCTTTTTTGCCCTTACACCAGGCCCACGAGTGCTAGTGAGCCACAAGGCCTAATTTCTCTTTTAGAGTCTGTCTTTTATGCCCACCAGCCCACCTGGGATGACTGCCAACAGTTCCTCCAGGTCCTGTTCACCACCGAGGAGAAACAACTAATCCTCCTGGAGGCTCAAAAGATCGTTCCAGGGGACAATAAGCAACCTACCCTCCTCCCTGATGTTATAGATGCGGGATTCCCATTGACCAGACCAAACTGGGATTTCAACTTGGCAAAAGGTAAGGAGCACCTAAAGGTCTATTGCCAGGCTCTAATGGCAGGTCTCAGAGGGGCAGCAAAATGCCCCACCAATTTGACTAAGGTAAGAGAGGTGATCAAGGGGCCCAATAAGTCTCCATCAGCATTTCTAGAGAGACTCACGGAGACATTCTGTCAGTTTACCCTGTGTGATCCTAGTGGTGAAGAGCACAAGGCTACAGTGACAGTTGCTTTTATTAACCAGTCTAGTAGAGACATGAGGAAAAAACTGCAGAAGCTTGAAGGGTTACAAGACAAGTCATTAAGAAAATTAATGCAGGTGGCTGAAAAAGTTTATCATAACAGAGAGTCAGAAAAAGCTAAAGAAATAAAGAGAGAAAAGCTCCAAGGAAAAAAAATTTTTCACAAAATTCTGGCCACTGTAGTGAGGGAAACTAGGGAGCCCAGTAAGATAGTACTGAGCAACAGGAAGGGACCCCTGACAAAGGATCATAGCGGCAGTTGCAGTCCTGGTGAAAGATGCTGATAAATTGACTATGGGACAGAATTTAGTAATCTCAGCACCTCATGCCTTGGAGAGTGTTGTCCGCCAGCCTCCCGACCACTGGCTTACAAATGCTCGCATGACTCATTATCAGACTCTGTTACTGAATTCCGATCAGGTTACTTTTGCTCCACCGGCGAGCTTAAATCCAGCCACATTGTTACCAGACCCGGACTTTGACTCCCCCATCCATAATTGCCAACAAGTGCTTGCTGAGGCACATGGATGGTGGAAAGACTTGTCAGATCAGCCTCTGATGGATGCTGAAGCCACCTGGTTCACAGACGGCAGCAGTTTTCTGGAAAAAGGAGTTCGGAAAACAGGAGCTGCTATAGTGGACGGCCGGAACCTGATATGGGCACAGACTTTACCTGCCGGGACGTCCGCCCAGAAAGCAGAGCTCATCACCCTCATGAAAGCCCTTGAACTAGGCGAGGGCAAAAGAATCAACATCTATATGGACAGCAGGTATGCCTTTGCCACTGCTCATGTGCACGGTGCTATATATATCAACAGCGGGGTCTGTTAACTTCTGAAGGAATAGAAATCAGAAACAAGGCAGAGATCGTAGCCCTGCTAGAGGCCCTTCACAGACCACTAAAAGTGAGTATTATACACTGCCTGGGCCACCAGAAAGGGGATTCCCCCATCGCTAGGGGAAACAACTTGGCTGATTCTGAGGCAAGGACGGCAGCCCACGGGTCCTCAACTATTTTGTTAGTTGATGTCCCCGAGCCAGAAAAGCCCAAATTTAAATACTCAGCTGAGGACGTAGCAGTGATCTCAAGGGACTCTAATAATTACTTTGAT
>NW_007770135.1:0-1340 GCF_000696425.1 Galeopterus variegatus | reverse complement strand
GTTGCTCCCGCGCCTCGCTCAGCCAGTGAGCGGGAACCGGTCTGTATGTGGGAGCCGAACCCTCGGGCGGGAGCGCCGCCGCGCTTCCCAAGCGGCGCACTATCCAGTGCACCACCGGGCCGGCCAGGCAAGCCTATCTTGCCACAAGAACAAGCCCACGCCATGATCAAACAAATGCACCAATGGACACATCTGTGGGTGAACAAACTGGCCCAGACTGCCCTGAAGACGGAATATTATATCCTAAGGCTAAAGCAATTAGCAGAGCAAATAGTTAAAAGCTGTGTACCTTGTCAAAAAGTGAATGTCTGCAAGAATACAATGGGCCCTAGTAAAAGACTTAGAGAAGACAGACCAGGGATATATTAAAAAGTAGACTTTACAGAGATTAAACCGGGCAGGTATGGTTACAAGTATCTCCTAGTTTTTATAGACACCTTCTCCGGATGGGTAGAGGCCTTCCCAACCAAACAAGAAACAGCCACAGTCGTGGTCAAGAAAATCCTGGAAGAAATCTTCCCACGCTTTGGGGTGACCAAGGTAATCGGGTCTGACAATGGACCCACCTTCGTTGCCAAGGTAAGTCAGGGAGTGGCCAGACAATTAGGGGTCAATTGGAAATTACATTGCATTTACAGACCCCAGAGTTCAAGACAGGTAGAAAGGATAAACAGAACTCTAAAAGAGACTCTGACTAAATTAACCATAGAGACTGGCATAGACTGGGTGATGCTACTTCTCTTGGCCCTNCAGTTGGCAGCCCCCCTAAGTTTCTCATCAGTTCCAGGTTGGGGACACAGTCTATGTCAGATGGCATCATTCCCGGACCCTGGAGCCTCGCTGGAAAACACCTTACTTAGTGCTTCTAACAACCCCAACGGCTGTAAAGGTAGACGGGATCTCCGCTTGGGTCCATGCCTCGCACGTGAAACCTGTGCCACCAGAGGACCAAGAAAAGGGGAGCACCACCTGGAGAGTCCAGAGTGCTGTAGAGCACCCCTTAAGACTGAAAGTTGTTTGGACACCTTAACTGTGATAAGATAAAAACTCTCTTGTTTCTCTTATGTCTAACCATTCTCTTCCAGGGCACAGGAGCTGACAGCCCACATATTCCTAAAAAGTTAACTTGATCCTTACTTTTAAATCTCCTAGTAACTTTTGTTAAGGACCGTGTTGGTACCGTCCAAATTATGATGCTAAGGCAACAATTCCGGAACTCAATCAATAAGGGACTAGTATTTCATGATTGAAATACGCACTAAAAAAGGGGGGGGGAGATTGTAATGGAAACGTAACTTTAACACTTGCACAATTTACCAATGCCCGTATGACTTTTAACC
>NW_007770134.1:0-5979 GCF_000696425.1 Galeopterus variegatus | reverse complement strand
GATCTATTAGCACCAAACTGAGACTTTCTTCTTGATATACTCAGAGAGAGATAAAAAAAAATAAAAGCAAATAATTTTCTCATTTTGTGATCAAATGTTATTTAATGCTGGAGTCTTCTTTTATGCTGTTTCCTGAACCAATCACTGTGGTAGGAGAGGGAGCAAGGTATGCTGATTGGCTTAGGCCAGGCAGGGCTTATTTTTGGAGCTGAGTCTGGATAATCCTACTCAAACCCCACTGGTTGGAGGAGATATGGATTCTGCAAGGTATCAATGCTGGAAGAAGGGGGTGGGGGGTAAAAGGATGCTGGGGCTGCAATCACTGGACATTCCAGACCTTTCTCAGACAAAGAAATAACATATTTTCCATTAGAAACCCAGCAGTGCAATAAGATCGAAGGATCGCCTCTCTCTCTCCCTCTGTCTCTCTCTGTCTCCTGTCTCTCTCTGTCTCTCTCTGTCTCTCTGTCTCTGTCTCTCTCTGTTTGTTCACAAACCTGGGGAAGGGTGAGTGGGATTCCACAACAGCTCTGACTCACATAAGACTTTTTATGTTGAAAGTAGGCAAAACACAACTCAAATGGACTTTCTAAAAAAGAGAATAACTTATTTTTGGCTCACAGACTGAACACTGTACTTGCTTCAGGTGTGGCTTGATCAAGGCTCAAACAAAGCCCACCAAATCTTAGTTTCTTTGCATCTCTACATTCCCCTAGGCTTTGGTTGCCCTGATGGTAGCAAGATGGCCCCAGGAATCCAATGGCGCTTCTCCTGGATGCCCAAATCCATAAGAAGCTAGAAACCCTCCCAGCCAAAGTCTCTTTGGTTCTGATTAGATTGGCTGCCTGTTCCTGAACCAATCACTGTGGTAGGAGAGGGAGCAAGGTATGCTGATTGGCTTAGGCCAGGCAGGGCTTATTTTTGGAGCTGAGTCTGGATAATCCTACTCAAACCCCACTGGTTGGAGGAGATATGGATTCTACAAGGTATCAATGCTGGAAGAAGGGGGAGGGGGGTAAAAAGATGCTGGGGCTGCAATCACTGGACATTCCAGACCTTTCTCAGACAAAGAAATAACATATTTTCCATTAGAAACCCAGCAGTGCAATAAGATCGAAGGATCGCCTCTCTCTCTCCCTCTGTCTCTCTCTGTCTCTCTCTGTCTCTGTCTCTCTGTCTCTGTCTCTCTCTGTCTCTCTCTCTCTCTCTCTCTCTCTCTCTCTCTCTGTCCCTGTCACAACTCATTCCCAATGCCATACTGCCTGAAAATAACAAGGTTGAAGTCAGAGTGATGAATGGGGCAACATTGACTCGGTACTAATTTTGCCTGGAAGCCATAGCTATTTTGGGCTCCTGCTGAGCCCTGGTTTAGCTTAGCTGGTTAGAGATCAGGGCTCCTGAGGTCAAGGGTATAAAGAAGAAGCAGAAACATGGGCCTGGAGGCAGAAGTCTGGATTCTGATCATGCTCTGTCACTTTTGAGCCAGAGCCCTCGAGCAAGTCACTTACCCTCATCCCTGGGTCACCATCTCCATGTCTCCCTCAAATGCCCTCTCCTCCTGTCTCTGCCTCCTCCACTAGGTCACCCCTACACATCTTTCAGGTCAAAGCCTGACTTTCCATTCCAAGATTGCATAGGATGCCTCTCCATGTGCTTCCACAGCCTTAGACATCTGAGTTCAAATTCTGATTCTCCCACTTACTCCCTGAATAACTTTGGGCAAGTTTATTAATCTCACTGTGCCTCAGTTTCCATATTGGCCAAATGGGGATGATGTGACTAGTACCTATCCCACAGCCTTAGACATCTGAGTTCAAATTCTGATTCTCCCACTTACTCCCTGAATAACTTTGAGCAAGTTTATTAATCTCATTGTGCCTCAGTTTCCATATTGGCCAAATGGGGATGATGTGACTAGTACCTATCTCAAGGGGTTGTTGCAGTAATTACATTAGATAATTTATGTAAGCATTTAATACAGGGCTAGGCTCAGTAAATGCCAGCTTGAAAGAAGGATGATGATTCTGAAATCCGAGTAGAACACCAAGCCAGTGAAATCAAACTTCTGCTCCCTTACTGTGTAAGATGCACAGAGCTAGGTTTTCTATTGTTCTCTCCTGCACCTTAGAATCTAGCACTGTGCCTGGCATATAGCAGATGCTCAGGAAAATTTGTTAAATAAATGTCCCAGTTCAGCATGTTCTAGGGCGTTCTCCTAGCTCTGCTGAGAGCACAGAATTGCACAATTAGGTTGTCCACAGGCCTCAACAGCAACGTCAAGTTTGAAAGGGCAGTGTGAACTGGGAGGGGGAGGCTTCCTGTTTAACTGATTTGAGTGATGCTAAAATTCTCGGTTCTTTCCCATTCCCACTGCCCTGGACCCTTGGAGTTCAGGAAGGTCCCTCTAGCAGCATCTACACACAAATCCACTATTGCCATCTTGTCACACTTTGAAGAGATCATTAGAATAGCAGCATGTGGGGGAGAAGGACACTGGACACTAAGTTTTTCAGGGTCAGGGATAGAGGAATGGAGAATTCATAGAGAGGCTACCTCCCCGGGTAAGAAGAAAGGCAGCCAAAGAGAACACCTTTGGCTTTGCCCAGACCTTGTCTTGCAGTGACTCTATGAACTCGTTGGCAGTGTTGGTAGAGTACCATACACAAGGGCCCCTCTGTTTCAGCAGCACATTAGACACCCAAGAGAGGTTATTTGATTTGGCAGCTTCCCCAATAGGTGGCCAAGAAGCTGAAGACAGAGATTGTGCTCCCTGAGGCTTCTTGCACTAGGAGGGAGAAAATATACTCCACGGAACCTGTGGCGGGTCACTTATTTTTTTCTCCCCAAAGGCATTCTCAAAGCTGTGTGCTTACAGTGTTCTTTGGCCAAAGAAAATGTCCTGAATGTAGGTGTGTGGGTGTATATGTGAGTCTTTCAAACAAGAATCATCTTTCAGCCTTACCTTTATTTTTTAGTGTTGTTGATTAGGTTTAACACAATTTATTGCTTAGTTAGGTTAAGAAACTCACTTAAGGTAGGCTCAGCAACTCTGCCCAGCACTATGCTTTGTACTTACAACACACACAAGGAGACAAAACATAATGATGATCGTGGTGATGACGATGATGATAATGATAGCATCAGTGATGATGTTGACAAAGACAATGACCAGGACAATAGTGATGATGATGACATCAATGTTGATGATGATGATCATGATCATGATCATGACAATGATGAGAGTAAAAAAATCTACTACCCAGCACTCTTCTAACTGCTTTAATTTAATTCACTAATTTATTTAATCCTCACAAATCCCTATGAGAAAAAGTCTATGATCATTGAATCCATCACTTGATAGTTGTGTGATGCTGAGAAATTTATTTCATTTCTCAGAGCCTCAGTGTCCCTATCTGTAAAATGGGGATAAAACAGCAGTTCTGTGTAACAGCAGTTTTATGTAACACTCAGTCAAAATCTGAGTAACACACAAAATCTATGTAACACACTCAAGTCAAAATCTGACATGATGCAAGCATTTAAGATATAAAAGTGATCTTTATAGATCTCCATTTGATCCTCCTGTCAACCATTTGAAAAGGGAAGTATTTTTATGACCCTTATTTTATGGAATGGTAGCCAAGTTCTCCCAGCTAAGAAAGGCTGAGCTGGGGTCAAAGCCAGTCTTGGACTCAGTCCAGTTGCCATGCAGGAGCTGTTTTAGACCTCTCTGCAGGGCTCTTTCTGATCTACAGGGGTCCCTGGGCTGAGGCAGGGCTCAGAGGTCCATAGGAGCCCAGATCAGCTCCAGAGCAAGTAGGACTCTGTCAGCCCCCAGCTGAGGCTGCGGCCAGTGTGGCCTGGAGCCGCCCACAGGATGGGGTTGGGCAAAGGTGGGAGGAGGCTGGCACTCTTGTGCTTGTGAAATGAGTCACCTGGTACCTAGACTAGTGTGATGCAGAGACAGTTAGGACTCTGTCAGCCCCCAGCTGAGGCTGCGGCCAGTGTGGCCTGGAGCCGCCCACAGGATGAGGTTGGGCGAAGGTGGGAGGAGGCTGGCACTCTTGTGCTTGTGAAATGAGTCACCTGGTACCTAGACTAGTGTGATGCAGAGACAGTCGTTCAATTCTTACCTCCCACATAAGGAGGCCAGGGAGCGGTGGTGATGATGCTTCTTGATTTGCAGCCAGAAGAACCTACATATTTTTTCCAGCTCTGAAAATCCTCAAACGGACATCCATATCTCTAGAACTACACCACCCACTCTGGTGGCCACTGGCCACTTGTGGCTATTGAGCCCTTGAAACATGGTTAGACCAAGTTGAAGTGTACTGTAAGTATGAAATACACGCCAGATTTTAAAGTCTTGGTTCTCATTAATAATACTGTGTATTTACTTCATGTTGAAATGACAATATTTTAGATCTAGTGGGTTAGAGACAATATATTAGCTAAATTAATTTTACCAGTTTCTTTTTAAAATGTGGCTGCTAGAAAATTTTAAGTTATGTATATATAGCTCACAGTGTATTATTTTTTTCTCTAGAGCTTACAGTCAACTGAGGTAATTTTACAGCTTGCTTAAGACTTTCAGCCCTGGAGTCGAACAGAGCTGAATTTAAATTCTCACTTAGCCACTAACCAGCTGTGTGACCTCAAGCAAGTTACTTCCCCTTTCTGGTAATAAAAGTACCTGCCTCATAGGGTTGTTTTGTGGGTAAATGAGAGACGATGTGGACAGCAGTGAAAACAATGTCCAGCACCAATCCAGCATTCCCTAGACGAGAGCTGATATTATTACTGTCATTGTTAGCCCATATCAGCCAATCTGTCCAGCCCCAAACACTGTCTTATTATTTCTCCCTTCTGTATTTTGAAATATTTCTGTTAAACAAAGTGCATGATTTTAAACAAGAATTTATTTTTTTTCACTAAGTAAAATTAATACTATCAGAAACACTAATTGTTGATGGAGGAATTCTGCTTGTCTTGAAAAAGGGTGGGCTCTGACTCTGAGTCAATCCCAATCCAGTCAAAAGCATAGAGTTGCACCATTGCTAGTGATTAATGTATAGTTTCTAGGGTGTTTTTGAAAATCCCGAGAGGTCCCATGGACCATATGATGCCTTTGGGGACCTCTAAGAACATGGGACTACAGGAGGGAGAGGAAGACCATAATCTCTTTCAATCTCCTCATCTTATAGATAGGAGAAAGGATAACCAGAGAGATTAGGTAACTTGCCCAAGGTCACACAGCAAGCAGATAGTAGAAGCTATTTAGGGGAGCTGGAATTTGAACCCAGACCCTCTGGCTGCAAGGTCTGTGCTCTTGACTACTTGCAATCATTACAACAATCCTATTATTCCTATTTAAAGATGAAGAAATAGGATCAGTGAGGTTAAGTCACTTGTCTATAGTCACACAGCTGCAAGTGGCAAAGGTGGGATTCAATACAAGGTGTATTGTGTTGAATAGTGTCCCCCCCCCAAAGTTCATATATATCCAGAAACTCAGAATGGGATCTTATTTGGAAATAGAGTCTTTACAAGATGTAATTAGTTAAGAAGAGGTCATACTGGATTCAGGTGGGCCCTAATCCAATGACTGGTACCTCTATAAGAGAAAACAGACACACAGATATACAGAGAGAATGCCATGTGAAGACAGAGACAGAAGTTGCAGTGATGCATCCACAAGCCAACAAACACCAATGATTGCTGGCGACCACTAGAAGCTAGGAGAGGGGCATGGGACAGATTCTCCCTCAGAACCTCCGAAGGAGCCAACACTGCCAGCTCTTTGATTTTGGACTTCTTGGAAGAATTTTGGATTTTGTCTCTTGGAAGAAGAGACAGGAGAGAGCTTGCTTCCTCTCTCTGTCTCTCTCTCTGCCTTGTAAAGACACAGTGAGAAGACATCCATCTGCAAACCAGGAAGTGGGTCCTCAACAGACACCACGTCTGCTGGCACCTTGATCT
>NW_007770133.1:0-5979 GCF_000696425.1 Galeopterus variegatus | reverse complement strand
CCATAGAGACAGAGAGTAGATTAGTGGTTGCCAGAGGCCTGGAGAGGATGAGGGGATTGAGAAGTGACAGGTTAAGCATCTGGGGTTGTTTTGGGGGTAATGAAAATGTTTTAAAATTGATTGTAGTGATGGTTGCACAACTCCACAAAGATACTAAAAACCATTGAGTTGTACACTTTAAATGGGGGAATTGTATGGTATGTGAGTAATATCTCAATAGAGCCATCAAAAAAAAATCGTCTGCATTAGAATCACCTGGAGTTCTCATTTAACATGCATTCCTGGGCCTCCTGAGCTAGAACCCCTGGACCCAGGAATCTGAATTTAAATAAGAACCCCAGCTGATTTGCACGCACATGGAACTTCAAGAATCATCCCTCCGGGAAGATAGTCTGGCCAACACTGTTCTCTTGGCTCTGGGGTCTTGCAAGTGCAAACCCAGTCTGTATTAGTTTCCTGTTGCTGCTGTAATGATTTACTACTAACTTGGTGACTTAAAACAACAAAAATTTATTCTTTTACAGTCCTGAGGGTCAGAAGTCCAAAATGGGTCTCACTGGGCTAAAATCAAGGTGTCAGCAGCGCTGCACTCCTTGTAGGGACTCTAGGGAAGAATCTGTTTTCTTGCATTTTACAGCGTTTACAGGCGGCCTGCGTCCCTTGCCTCGTGGCCCCTTCCTTCATCTTCAAAATCAGCGATGGCCGGTCAAGTCTTTCACACATCACACGTCGCTCTGGCTTCTAATCCTGCCGCCTCCCTTTTTCACATATAAGGACCCTTTTGATTACATTGAGCCCAGGTGGATAATCCAGGGTTATCTCCCCCATCTCAAGGCCAACTCATTAGCAACCTTAATTCTCTGCTTCTTTAATTCTGTCTTGCTGTGTAACCTCACATATTCACAGGTTCTGGGCATTAGGATGTGGACATCTTTGGTGGCCGTCATTCTGAAGCCTACTACACAGTCCTCCTGTTTGAGGATGTAGGATGCGTCTTCCAACACCACAGATAATGAATCAATAAAAGCATCCCACTTGGAGTCCCCTCCTTTCAATGGATTATCACAGGCTCCTTGGAGGGCCCCCACCCTGCTGCCAAGCCCACCCCACAGCTCGGTATGAAGTGATGATGAATTTAGAATAGATTTTGGACCCCTGCCACCTCTTTCTGCTTCTCTAGTAAGTTTGCTTCTCAGACAACAATGTGGAGTTTGAAGCCCATCCAGGGACAAGCTTCCATCTGACCCCTGCAAGTTCCAGTAATTGGTCACTATTTATAATTATATAAATAATAGAAAAACATGCTCAAGCCACCCCCACAAAGAGCCCCAGTCTCCTATTTTTAGGCAGTCAGCTGCCCTCCCATGGAGCCACCTCCCTCTGAGGTCTGGGCACTCGGCTGTGGCCAGGGGTTGAGAAGAAGATGCTGGTGGCAGCAGCTGTCATGGTGGTGGGGTGGGGGTGGGGGCAGAGGGCACATCACTGGGAGCCAAAGGATCTAGGGTAGTAGACACCCAGAAGGGTCCCTATCCCAGGCAATCAAGAACACGTGATTTTTCCACTCAGGGTTCAGTTTAAAGCTCTTAGAGACTGAAAAGAAGGAGCAACTGCTCTAAAACCTCCTTGTTGAGATCATGCTCCCAAGAATGCACATGATTTAGTAAGAAGTGGGGCTGAACAGAGGTTCGAGTCTCAATTCTGTATATTTGTCTCACTAGGAATCGTGGGGACAAGAGGGACGGATGGTTAGCAGAAAGTGGAGGGTCGGGCTGGCTACGAAAACCCAACTATTGCCCCCCAAGAGTAGGAACAGACAGTTGGGAAGGGTGTGCTCTACACCAGTCATTTCACCCTTGCCAAATTCTTTCACCAACTCTGTAAAGATGGGATTGTGGGGCCCATTATACAGATGAGGGCATCGAGCAGCAATGTAACCAACCCAAGGGCGCACAACTGGGGAGTGGCAGATCTGCATCTTTCTCCTAAAGCACGATGCCATCCAAGTGAGCTGAAAAGATCAGGGCGCCTCAGGGGAGAAAGGATTGTTTGTAAGATAAGCAAAAGGCCAACTTTAAAAAAAATTGGGGATGATGATTCTCTGATGTTACTAACACTAAAACCAAGAGACCAAAACATACGAGGCCAGCATCAGGAGCTTGGATGAATTCAGGACAAAAACTATTCCTGTCAGAGCTGAAACACTGGCATAGGCCACCTACAAGACTCCATCCCTGGACGTATTTTACGAGAGCATCACTAATATGGCTTGTTTGATGTGGTTTAGGCGTGGTCTTCTCTTTGTCACAGGCCAAGCAAGGAGGGACTTGGAGTCCCTATACATTTCTTGGAGTCAGCGTCCCAAAGATTCAGAAAACTGTCTTGTTGCTTCTAGAACATTGCCATGCTTTGGGAGTTACCCCACGCTAAGTGATTAGAGGGGACGAGTGAATTATAGAAACTTCTATTTAGAAACCTTCAAGTCTGATTCTGGTTTACAGTCCACTCTGAACATGTTGGTTTTCCCATCAATAAAATGAGGATGTGTTGGGTGTTTCTTCTCTGGGCCCCCGCAACGGATGGTACCCACTAGTGTACCATGATGGTCTGTGCACATCTCTTTCCTTCCAGACTCTGGGATCCCTGAGGTCAGGGTCTGTCTCCTTCACTGCAGTGTCCAAATTCCTGGAACCCAATAGCGAACGCATGGAGGAACGTAGGAACGCACATAGGAATACTGCTAACACCCTACTGTGTAGCAGTGTGCTGGAGTTGTCTCATACTGGCTTGCCAGAGTAAATTTTAATAATCAGGAATTTTGCAAGCCCATTGTTAAATCATTGGGAGCTTGAAATTGACAATGGTGAGAGTATTTACACCATGGAAATGCAAATACTACAGATTAGGACTTCCTCCCCTCCTGCCCTTTTCAGGGAGCCCATTTACCCGCACACCGCTGAGTGGCACTTACCGTGTCAGGTACTGCTTTAAGCACTTTACAGATGTGAATCCACATGTAACCCTTGCAACCACCCTGTGGGGAAGGCACCATTGTTATTACCATTTTACAGATGAGGCTCAGGGAGGTAAGTCACTTGCCCAAGTATGGTTGCATAGCCAGGCACGTGGGGAGCCGAGTGACATGGTCCTGGCCGTCATTGGGCTCAGCTGCCCTTTGCGACTTCCCAGGCACCAGCCATTCAAATAGCAGCCACTGCTTTTAATCAGCTCCTCTGGGAGAAGAGAGGCAGTGCCTCGTGACTACAGCGTTTCCCAGTCCTCGGAAGATCGTGCTGTGCTACGGAAGGATAATGCTCATCCCACGGGGTGCCCCTCTGCCAGGGCTCCATACATCAAATCCAGTCAGCCCCGGCCAGACCTCATGTGAAGCTCCAGACCTCTCTCTTACTCTGTTGACGCCGGCAGAGCCACTGGTAGGGTTAAGTGAAAGCCGTGGCGTCCTGCAACAGGTAGCAGCAGGCTTTGTGTGCAGGGACACTGCCAGGTGTGTGCATTCTTATCAGAGGAGGAGGCAGAGCCAGCAGATGGTGGGTGTCACTACGGGGGCCTCACAAAGATGGCTGTTCACCCAGTATTTGGCTTTGGTATGTCCCTTTGGGACCACAGGTAGGAACAATCATGGACTCCCTGAAGTTCGGCTTAAGGGATGACATAATCTCTCTAGGGGCCATTCTGGCTTGAACATTCCAGATCTCTGTGGGTCCCACGAGAGCCCACTGTTTACCCCTCTGTTTTGTTGTTGCCTGAGTGTCTGTCTCCCACCCCACCAGGAGTTTCTTAGGAGCAAAAGCAGCATCTTATTCCTGGTAGTGGTTCCAAGACCCAGCCAGGACCCTGAACATTGTAGCCACTCAATGAATGTGCAATGAATAAATGAATGAATGAATGAGTGAACATACAAATTGTGCCTTGGCTTTTGCACCTTCCTGCCACAAGGAGCTCCTGATTATTTCTCCAAGCCCTGCAATTAGGAACAAATTTTCCTTGGTCATCATCTCCAAGCCTTCCTTTCTCCCAGCTCCCTGCTGGCTGGCAAAGTTGGCTTGTTTGGCAGCAGACTCAGGAGAGTGGATGAGGACCTTGAGAAGGGCTCTCTGAGGAGTGATGTTTACTCTGAGATCTGAAGAGGAAGCCCTGGCCATAGGAAGAGGGAGGGGAAGGGAGTTCCACGCAGGAGGAACAAGCGCAAGTGATTGTCTAGGAGCTCACAGCGGCCAGTGTAGACAGGTGATAGAGTAAGGACGGCTCCCTTCCCCCTCTATACTGGGGGCCTCCCTGAGATCACATGGCTTCTCTCTGCCCCATTCACTGTCCCAGGGCTTTTATCCCCACTGTCCTGCACTGTCTCCAGCTCTGGGATCAACTGTGCCAAGGGGGAGGGGGTGCAGAGCCGGGACCACTACTTCCTACCTCCCCAACAGAAAGCCCCACCATTTATTTCATCCTTGAAGATGGATTTAATAGAATAAAATTCCAGGAACTGATATTTTAAGTTGGAATAAAATTGTTCCTAGCAGTTGTAAATAATGGGCTGGCTCAAGGGGCCACCCCAGGGGGCCCAAGGACCCCTATTCTGACCCCGGATGCCAGTCTGGGTTTCTAGAATCCTTTCGACTTGAAATGCAATCTGCAGGTCAGCTGTCCAGCCTGCTCAGACCAGCTGATGGCACACAGCCATTTCCCCAGCCTGGCCAGGTGTCAGCCCCATTGAGGGTGCTTTAAATGCAGATTCCAGGTGCTACCCCAGTTCTAAGAATGCCTACAGAGAGTGTATTGGGAAGCTGCATTTTCAACCAGGAGGGGGATGATTCTGCTGCTCTGGAAGGTTTCAGGAGCCTCCTGGTGGCTCTTAAAGGGACCCCTGCCCCTGGGAAGAGCAGCAACCTTTGGCTTGGGCCTGTGGTCTGCAGGAATGGACAGTGGTTCTCAGCAGCCCCCTCCCCAGTGTCCTGTGAAGCTAATGGAGGCGGGTCCACCCAAGTGTCTGTGAGCAACCAAAGCCTCGTGCACCCCCCTGCCCCAGCACTTATCACTGAGACTGGTGGCCTGGACAGACATTGAATACCTGACAGTCATTGATGGATGGCCGTGTCCCCAAGCACTATAGAGCACAGTGGTCTTTAGAACAGGAAAATCTTGACTTTGAAGTTCGGCCCTGGCTGTGTTGACCTCTCTGAGCATCAGTTCCTCGCTCATAAGGTGGACATGATTCCACCTTACGACCACCAGCCTCTGTCACCTTGTTCCGTGCCTGTGCCAGGCCCTTTGGTGGACACCTCATCAACCTATCCCTATTTCAAGGAGAAGAAATCATGTTAGGTAGCAGGACTGGCTTGGGTCACCCTGTCTGGCTGCAGAGCATAATCCCTTAACCCAGAACTTTCTCCAGTGGGTATGGGGACCACCACATCGCATTCTCTCCTGCAGTTCATCTGAAATGCAGCTTCGTGGGCCAGCCTGAGCCGAAATCTGCACGGGCCGAGCTCCCTGCTCTTAAAGTTTGAGCCGTCCCTAACTCGGGCTGTGCGGGCCAGCCGGGCCTGGTACGTGGGTGTGTCCACCCCAGACGCGTGCTGGGGAGGGAGCTAGAGCTTTCCTGGAATACGCCAAGCAAGGCACCTGGTGCGCTTTCAAATTGGATTATTATTACTGTTACTGTTGTTCGCCATAGAGCTAATTCATGCTCACTGACTTCCTTCACCGTCCCAGTGGAGTTTTCCTGATGAGATCTGGGAGGATGTGCGGTGGGATGGGATGTAGGTCGGGTGGGGATGGAACCTTCCAGGGGTCTGACCCCTTTTAAACACACTTTGCTTACACCTTCTTTTCCGACCCCGCAGGGGTGCAGCAGGGGCGGGGCGCGACGGGCGTGGCCGCCGTTGGGGGCACTGAGGACCCTTGGCGGTGGGCTCGCCGGTGCCCCTCCCGTCGTTTCCGGCCCGGGCGGGGTGCTCCCCCCGC
>NW_007770132.1:4588-5981 GCF_000696425.1 Galeopterus variegatus | reverse complement strand
GTTAAGTAGCCAAAAGCAGTAGCCATCCTAGGACTTTAGAAAGATATTTTAAAGATTTGTTGAGAATTAGGAAATCTACAACTAGGAATAAGAAATGTATGCATTTTGTCAGTGTTAACGTAATTATATAGCATTTGTTATATCTAAAACATAATAAAATTCTGATAGCAAGATGCAGTTTCTTCTTTCCTCTCTTTTCTTCCCTTGTCTGGATTCTTTAGCTTCTTTCTACTGTACTCCTTGGGACTTATCTCTTCTCACAGGCAGGATGGATACTGTATTATTTTCTCTGGTCCAATCAGCTCTGCTTTCTATACATTGAGTGCTATGTTCTGACCAAGGTCCATGGACTTGTTCCCTTATATCCTTTGCCATATTCCCATAAATGGAATTTTATCCATGGTATTAGTTCGTTTTGTGTTGCTATAACAGAATACATGGAACTGGATAATTTATAAAGAAAAAACGAAATTTATTGCTTACAGTTTCTGAGTCTGGGAAGTCCAACGTCCATCTGCTGGTGGAAACAGCCCCCCAGGGGTCTCACATTGCAACTTGGTGGAAGCAGAGAGAGCAGAGAAAGAGAGAGACTCTCCTCTTCTTTTAAAGCCCTCAGAACCACACCCCTGACCACCGTTTTTAATACATTCACTACTGCATGGTCCTGCAATCTAATCACCTCTTCAAAGCTCCACCTTTCAATTACCATAATAGGATTTCCCACCCTCNTCTGTACTTTGAATAACAGAGCCGAATGCAAAATGTGCTTATATACACAGCTTAAAGCACCCGCCAGATTGAACACATCCTTTGTCTTAAAAGTGCTTGTTGCTCTGTTCCCCCTCATCTTTTTATGTTCTGTTGGTTTTTTCATTAATTCAACAGATTCAGTCTTTCTTTATATTTCTCAAACTTTCTTCACATTTTAAAAAATATAATTTACTGTATTGTATATTTATTTGTATTATTATTTTATTTAGTGCGCAGGTCACACATTTTTAGTAGTTTTTCCATAAATCTGTTGTTCCTTATTACCTTGTTTTTTCAGTGCATGATTTTACATAATGCAAAATGTTCGTGAATACATGTATCATATTGTACTAGAAATGGCTATATACAGACACCTAAATTACAGAAATATTATTTAATAATATCCAATTAAATTAAGTAAACATAACAATGTGTTAACAATAATAGAAGTGGTAGGAAATAAGGGAAAAAATGAAGAAATTCATAATTTTTTTTTTTAAAAACTTGTTTGCTAGAAAAGGAGATGATTGCCCTGATAGTGGCAAGGACATGCTTGTGCACCATCCTCATATATATCAATTTTTTTTTTTTTTGAGATCATGCCGTCTATTTCTTTGGCTTGTCAAGAACTGTTTTTTACCAC
>NW_007770132.1:1320-4070 GCF_000696425.1 Galeopterus variegatus | reverse complement strand
TTTTTTTTTTTGAGATCATGCCGTCTATTTCTTTGGCTTGTCAAGAACTGTTTTTTACCACCAGAATCCTCTCAGGCTCCTGAGTGGGAGTGGGGGGATCCCCGGGCCTCAGCCACACCCCCCTGCCCTCACAACCAGGCCAGCCCCTCACTCCACCTCCATCTCCAGTTCCCTGCCCCCTCCTACCTGCCCCTCCTGGTGCTCTGCAACATCTTTGAATGTAAAAAAATAATAATAAGTTAATTAATTATGAAAATTGTTTTTTAACTTATTCCTGTTAGATTTTTGGGTGTCCACATACACAACAATATATAAGCATAAGATACTGTGGCATTCAATATCTCAGCTTTCATATGTCACTTGTATTATTTTATGTTTATTATTTCATATTTGCATTATATTTTTGATCTATTGGTATTATATATCCCTGAAAGCATCTTAAAATCATGTTAAATTCTTTAAAAAAAGGCAAGGTATGCAGAAAGTTTTAAAAAAGACAGAAACATCCAAAAAAAGGGTGATTATCTTATGCAAACTACTATATCTCTTCTACAGTTTCCCAGTATATTTTTACATGTTGTTTTCAGTAAAGCCTTGAAATAAATCAAGAGCAGAGTGGCCAGAAAAACTGTTTCTGAGACAGTCTGATGCATGAATATTTTATATTACTTGCACATATCTCAATTTGAATTACTGTATGATAAAGACAATTGCCATATGCTTCTGACTAGTATTCCCTGGATCACCCTTAATAAATATATTGTGTCACCTGACATTTGGAATGGCTCATGTGTAGTACTGATTTAGCTTCTCAAGATGCCAGATGTGCCACCTGTGTTAGTTCAGTTTGTGAAAATCCATTTATTTAATTTTTGACATGGTCACTGGTTTGAAGAACTTTTGTGTGGGTTTTAATTTAATGCCAGTTTAGCTTGAGTCTCTGTATGCCAGTCTCTGAAAGATCATGGTGGCCTTTCTGTGCTTGGATAACTTATCACTTAGAATAGAATGCTTTTCAGGAATCAGAATATTTGAAAACTTTTAGCTCTACACTATATCTTGTCATCTATAGATATATTTTTAAATCACTACACTTACAGTAATTGACCCAATTGATTCATGTTCAATTTTTTAAATGTACACTTCAAGATTTCAGTATGATTAAATGAAAATTCACAGATGAAACTTCTAAAGGGCCTTTTGCTGCATAAGAGCATAACCTAGACAAAACAGCATCTCTGTCTCTGTCTCTATTTCTCTCTTTCTCTCCTTATATAAACAGAAGTTAGACTTTCTTCTTTTAATTAGTCATAGAGAAAACTTAATGGCATGGCTTAAAATTGTTTTTGACTTTTAAACAGGAAGAAAAAAGATGAGCCCAAATATTTCTATTCTTTTTTTTTTTAAACAAATGAAAAAGAAAAAAGAAAAAAAAAAAACCAAGAACATTCTTTATAAATCAAACAAAAAACACAAACTACAAAGAACAGCTGCCAAATACATGAAACCTAGACCCAGTGAAAGGATAATTCAAAGAGAACAGATGTATCTCAGTACATCTTTTGTATCTTAAAACTCTTTAGCAGCACAAAGAGTTCTCCACAAGTATGTCTCATGACCCCAATGTTCTCACATAAAGACATTATTTGGAACATAACTTAGTCATAAATGTCAGCTATAAAAGTATCCCTGCATATCATGCTACAATAAAAAATAGCGGAGGCAATAAGAACACAATGATAGAAGACACAGTGTCAATGGAAATCAGTGGCGGATAGGGGGAACGGTGGATAGTAGCTTTGGAGCTACTGATCACAGCTGAAGGGAACAATAATTGCTAAGTCATTTTACACACACACACACACACACGGGGGAGTGGGGGAGAGAGAGAGAGAAAGATCTATGACTGACATTCATTCATTCATTCATTCATTCATGCATGCATGCATGCATGCATGACCAGTAAGGGGATCGCAACCCTTGGCTTGGTGTCGTCCACACCACGCTCAGCCAGTGAGCCAACCGGCCATCCCTATATAGTATCTGAACCCGCACTCTCCCGAGTGAGCCACGGGGTCGGTCCCTATAACTGACTTTAATAGTGAGTTAAGCTAATTCTCTGTTCACTTAAAAGGACAAAGAAAGATTGTGAGGATTTAGCACATCGGAATGACTACATAGAAAAAATGATTTAAAGTTGTGGTGGGATTCTAGATATAATTTGAACTTTCCTGTATTTCTAGCTAAGTTCTGTGATCAGTCTCCATATTTTTTATCAAAAAAAAAAAAATGCTGTCCCCTCAAAAGGCTCCTATATAAAAAATCAGAAATCAGAAAGTGACCAATAGACAATTCTCATTGGCTATGTGGTGAAACAGAAATTTTCATTCACTCTCCCGATTAAAATAAAACAATTAAAAAATGGATAAAATATTATTTAAATACTTTAAATGCATCACTATGTTGGCAAAAAGTTGTAAAATATCAGACATAAACCCATAATTATCAATAACTACACTAAATCTAAAGAGAACAAATAAGTCAATTAAATTACAGACTATCATTTTAAAAATCAAGAGATAAAAATATTACATTTCAACAACAACTCAATACTGCTTTCAAAAGTCCTTCATTAGTATTGATATTCAGCTCTGTACCTTACAAATATATATAATCAATAGGTTTCAATAAAAAATTAAATAAATAAATAAAGAGGACATTATTAAATATTAGGTCAACGACAGGTTGAA
>NW_007770132.1:0-402 GCF_000696425.1 Galeopterus variegatus | reverse complement strand
AAAAAAAAAACTACAATGTAGTTAGAAAAGTATTCTGCAGTGAATGAAAACAAAAGTAGGACATATCACAATTTTGTGGTATAAAACTAGAGCTATGCTTACTAGGAAACATGTAACCTTCCTGTATACTAGCTGTTAATATATTACACAAAAGCAAGAAAAATAAGAACAAATTAAACCCAAAGAAGTTGCTATCATTTACTGAAATTTTAATTACTATAATTTACTTAAAATTTGAATCAGTGAGTGAGCCTGTAGTCTGCTCTGGGAAGCAAATGCTAAAACCAGGTTAGGTTTTCAAAATGTTTATTGGGGAATAATAAATGGGAAAATAAAAAGTAAGAAACATAAATAAACACAAGGATTTAACAGTTAATTTGACCAAATATTTGAGAAAAAAAA
>NW_007770131.1:5139-5981 GCF_000696425.1 Galeopterus variegatus | reverse complement strand
TTCACATACACAAATAATAACCGGTTAGAAGATGTAATTTCATTTACAATAGCAACAAAGATAAAATACTTTGAAAAATAAGAGCAATAGAAATCAAAATGACACTGAGACCCCATTTTTCAACTATCAGTTTGGCAAAAATTTAAAAGTATTATGCCTCACTCTGTTGACAAGACTATGAGAAAACAGGCACTCTCTTATACTGGTGGTGGGAATGAAAATTGGTTGAACCGCTTGGGAATTTTTCAATATGTAATGAAATTACATAAGCATTTACCTTTTGACTCAATAATCCCACTTCTCGGAATCTGCACTGAAGTTACCCCTCCAACAATACAAAAATGCATATACTTAAGTCCATTGCAGCACTGTTTGCCATTGCAAACTACTGGAAACAACCTATGTCTTAGTCCAGTTGGGCTGCTATAAAAAAATACCATAGACTGGTTGGCCTATTAAACAATAGAAATTTATTTCTCACAGTTCTGGATGCTGGGAAGTCCAGGGTCAAGGCAGATTTGATGTCTCATGAGGGTCTGCTTCCTGGTTCACAGACAGCACCTTCTGGCTGTGTCCTCACATAGTAGAAGTGGGGTGAGGGAGCTCTCTGGGGTCTCTTTTATAAGGGCACTAGCTCTCATGACCTAATCACCTCCCCAAGGACTCACTTCTTAATAGTATCACCCTGGGGGTTAGGATTTCAACATATGAGTGAGGGAAGCGGGGAACAAACATTCAGGCTATAACAACCTATACATCCTTACATAGAAGACTGATTGAATCAATTATGGTACACTCATACAAGACAAGTGGCAAAAGAAGATGGATATGTTAATTGACTT
>NW_007770131.1:2596-3535 GCF_000696425.1 Galeopterus variegatus | reverse complement strand
GTAAAGCTTAAGTTACAGATTAACATTAAGACCCCTTTAGAAGTTCCCACATGCACACAAAGCTTCAAGGTGACTGCTACAATGACCCTCCTTGGATGGGGATAATGGGCAACACCACCACCTTGGACCTACTGAGCAGGCACAAGGACCAAAGCCCTATCTGAGCACGTGCCCATGATGCAACCAGGAAGAACAGAACAAACCACCTCCAGAGGTGCAGAATGAGGACAGTGGCCTGCACCCTCTTGCCCCCTTTCCCTTTAAACGACCCTGAACAGCTCCCCTCAAAGGGCTAGCTTCTCTGTAGCTACCCCCCCTTAAGCATAAGTCTATCTCCTCTTTTAATAAAGTGTTGCTTGCTTTGCTGCTGGGTGCACTGTTCATTCCTGTGGCTTTGGGAGGGTGCACTGTTCATTCCTATGGCTTTGGGGCCCAAGACCCTAATTCAGCAACACTACATTCTGTGTAAAAAAGAAAGGAGAATAAGAAATGTACATGAGTCTTATTTCTGCAGAAAGAAAGAAACCCAGGAAGGATAAACCAGAGATTGATGAAATTGGTTACCTCAGAAAGTGGGTGGTAACAGGAGAGAAAGGATAAAAAGTACGGGGGACATGTCTATGACCATACTTTTTTGTGCAGTTTTGAATTTTGGAACCACGTTAATTTTCACATACTCAAAAAAATAAAAATAAAAACAAATAAAATCAACAAGAATGGTGAAAGAAAGTTGAAAGAAAGTGAGCCGAGACACCGGGTATTGATCAAGCTTTATTAAAGGGAGAAAACCTGCCCTCAAAATGGGGGACAGCACCAGGTGTGGGGGTGGTAGAGCTTACATAGTGTGCCAAGGGCTGGCTGATGCCATCAAGAAGGGGCATTATGCTAATGTGGAAACTCTGCGACCAGAGTGGAGAACTGCGCCCTTGCAGAAGCAAA
>NW_007770131.1:0-1061 GCF_000696425.1 Galeopterus variegatus | reverse complement strand
CCAAGGAGGCCCCCATCCCTCATCTGCCATCTATTCTTTCTGAAGGCAGTTCCAGGACCACTGATTAATTTCTATCTACATAACAAGACAGTCTTTGCCTGACTTGCTGTCCTTCTTCCACCTGTGATGCCACCTCCCCCAGAGCTCAGATAAACTTGGCCACAGGCCATTGTTCTTGGGGCTTATTCATTTGCCCTGAAAGTCCCTTACTCCTATACACCCCCATCTCCCCTCTATATAAGCTTCTGTATCCCACTGTGTTATTGGCACTCACTCTCCTGTGATTCCCCAGGATAGTCTTCTGTGCTATGCATGGTTAAAATAAAATTTATTATGCCTTTTCTTCTATTAATGTGCCTTTTTGTCAGTTGTTTTTTAGTGAAACTTCAGGGGGCTAAAGGGAAGTTTACCCTTGGCCCCTACAAAACCATATATTGTGAGTGAAGTCAGCCAGGCATGTTACAAATAAAGAAAAGGGTGTTGAACTGGAATCATAAATATCAGCATGGATTTATTGTTTTTTAGCTAAGAAGATGAGGGATAGATAGATGATAGATAGATAGATAGATAGATAGATAGATAGATAGATAGATAGATAGACATCACAGATGTGTGGGTATACACACACATGCACATACATACATACATTTATTTCCTAGCTCTGTCCACTGAGGGGTTATAGAAGCAACGATTACCCTGTAGCAATCAGCCCCCTGGAGCCAGGATCTTAGTTTCTAATAGACCTGCAACATAACCAGTGCCACTTTAGACAAGCCCAAGTACAAAATGGTGCCGCCCACCTCCTCCCCTCCTCTCCCCGCTTCCCTTTACCAGAAGCCTCCTGACTTAAACAGAAACCCCTTTTGCTTCCGCAAGAACACAGTTCTCCACCCCAATCCACATTAGCATAATGACCCTCCTTGATGGTATGAGCCAGCCCTTGGCCACTATATAAGCTCTACCACCCCCCACACCTGGTGCTGTCCCCCATTTTCAGGGAAGCCCTGGGCCCTGTGCCACTCTGAGCACAGCCCAGCAGATTTCTTTCTTTAATAAAGCTT
>NW_007770130.1:0-5982 GCF_000696425.1 Galeopterus variegatus | reverse complement strand
TTTTTTTTTTTTTTTTTTTTTTTTTTTTTTTTTTTTTTTTAGATTGGTGGACTTCTTACAAAATTCTGGTCCTATCTCTATACAAAGGATCCAATTGTTCCAGTAAAGTGGAATGATTGATCTATAGGTAAAGCTCAAATTCTTTATCATGACATTCAAGGCACTTACCAGTCTAGACAGAACTCAAGGTAAAGCCTGCAATGTTATGGTTTGAAATATTCACCAATAGATGGCTAAGGGAATAGGTGAGTGTGTGGGGGATGGGACATGGGGGTAGGAGTAAATGAATGTGGCTTTCTATTCCCATATAACTTCATTTCAGTAAAAGAAATATCTAATTTTATCGAATTTATATATTGGGTATCTATAATGATATTTCCTTTGAAGTATTTCTGAAATCCATTAACGTGATAGAAAAAAACAGTGTGGAATTCCAGGTTTGAATACTGGCTCTACAATTTACCAGCTTCATGAATTTAAGCAACTTTCCTGAGCCTCCATTATTTATGTATAAAATGTGGTTAACGATGCCACTCTTCAGGCTGTCATGAGGACTGAAGTAGGTGTAGAATGTGAAAGGCTTTAAAAGCTCTAATAGAGTGGTTCTCAAACTTCAGCAAACATCAGAGATTCTTAGAAGGCTTGTTAAAACACAGATTGCTGGGTCCTACCCCTAGAGTTTCTGATTTGGTAGAATTTGCATTTTAGCAAAACCCCATGTGATTCTGATGCTGCTCCTCCGGGGAAAACATTTAGAACACCACTGCTTTTCACAAATGTAAGTCTTCTCAGTAAAGGCCTATAGGATAGGTTTGTTTTTGGGGGGTGGTGCACATTATAAAATAAAAGACACAGAAATATAAAACAAAGAAATGCATATGGCTACACATTTTATTAGACAAGAAAGTACTTGGCTATGTGAAGAAAATAATAAAGATTGCTATGAATCATTTATTGGCTTCATGCAAACTAAAACCAAGGATTATACTTCCAGCTTAATTTCAACTTTATAATGATTTCCTTTAATTATAGTATAGGACCAAACATGAAGATGAAGTAGTGTGAAATTAATACTGACAACACTGGGCTTGCCTGGGCTCTGCAGATTAACCAGCATTTTACTGCATCAATAAATGAATGAGGAAATAAAATTAAAAACTGATAGTGAATGGAATTACTTATTTGAAGCTAGTGATTATGTCAAGCTGTCACTCCCACAGACAGATTAAGCACAGAAAGACAACCAGATAAATTATAAACCACTCTACGAAGCTCGTATGCATCTAGTCCACAAGCTTGGTAACAATAGAAATCTGAAATCGACTTGGTCATGGCAGATTTGGGATGCGTGTTTAGCATTTCGCAGACTTCTAGCATCTTGAACGGTAGAGATCAAAAAGACCTTGAAGGTCATGTGAGATTAAATTTCACTTTTGAGGCATTACACTGAATTATTCAATCTAAAATGGAAAAAAAGGGGGGGTTTCTTTTCTTTTCTTTTTAAATAGTGCAATGCAACATAGAGGAAAAAAAATAGTGCCAAACAATATACCTAAATCATGTGCAACATAGAAATTACCTTAAAATATATCAAGATTAGTTCTCTGCATTTTTAAATAGTCAGTGTTTATTTTACAGTTTTTCTTTCCTTTTCTTTAATTCTCTTCCTTTTCTCCCTCTTCTCTTTACCTTTACCCCATATAATCTACACACATAGATCACTCAAAAATCTCTTTAAAATTGACAGAAACACTGATCCCTTACTTACTAACTGATTTTTGGGAAAACTGTGGGTGATTAAATACAAGGTCCTGGCTTTAGCGTAAATGAGGCTGCATTTTTTTCTGCACAGATGAAAGAAGTATAGAGTCATGGAATATCAGGGTTGAGCATGACCTTAGAAAATTTCTGCTTCTACTTCTTTATCAGATATGCCAGGGTGTGATTCTCTCTTGCCTTTGCCCTTTGCATCCTCACTGTTGTAATAGTCATTTTTTTAAAAAAAAATCATACTCAAGCATTAGGATTTTTCTAGAAGAGGCACTCAATATTAGCAGTGAGACATTTGTTTATTTTGTAGCTGCTCCTTTTTGAAGAGTGTAAGGATCTAACATATTCCTATTAGGATGGAACTTTAAACACAAAGTATTGAAGCAGAATGGATTCTGGATCCTCAAGAAAAAGGTAGAAAAAAGGAAAAGCAGAAGAAGATTATGGAATCAGGACTTCAGTCATCCAACTAAAGATTGATATTCTGTGGCCGGAGAAGTAAGCTGCATGTTCATATTGAGCTAGTATCAAGATTGTTTCTTTCAGAAAATAGAATCTGAAAATCCTTCCAGTCACTGGGAGCATAATGGCTAGATTTTAACAGATATGGTAGAACTCAAGAATCTTACTAGGCACATTTCTAGATCTGCTGTGACAAAGCCAACTCTCTCTGTTTGGCTAGGATTTCTAATAGAGGAAGGAATATAACAACTGGAGTTCTTTTTCTTCTTTAAGAATTTGCCATCAAATAATTTCCCCTATTTGTCAATTTATCTTTGCAGTCTTTTCATGTCCCCCACCAATGTTCTCAAAACTTGGGGAAAATCATCAAGTCTTCTGGTTGGGAGGATTTCCTGGTTCATCCACTCAGACTTCATTGTAGGCTTTTGGTGATGAAGCTCTATGTTTCATTTTTTAACACAGGTTTATTGTTGTAGCATTCTTTCAAATTAAAAATAACTCCCCTCCTTTTACTGCAGAGAAAGGAGAGTTAATCCAGGCTCCTAAGGGGGTAAGTCTAACTTTTCTAAGCAGTGTATACTTATTGTATATAGTAGTTAACACTCATCAGTGCTCACTGTTCAACAACTTGGCACTAAATGTTCACTAATTCTAGGTACTATTATTATACCCATTTTACAGATGAGGAAACCAAGGTATGGAAAGATTAAGTACATTGCTCAAGAGCATAAGGGATTTAAATGAAGAAGCTGGTATTTGCAACCAGGTGGTCTTAGTGCCAAAGCCCAAGGCTTCAACCACTAGGTACACCACCATTGATCTACTGACTAAAAATGCTTTTCTGTGTTCTCTCTACCCTCTGGGTAGCTAGTCTTTTAATAGAAAGAGGCTGTTGGCTCTCCAATTAGAACCAGGACCTTTGATACACACAAAAAGGCAATCTTAATATTTAGGCTTTTCTTTAGTGTCATTCAATAAATTAGTTGTAATACAACTAAATACACTTGCTAATGGGGTAAAGTACAAATGATAGTTAATGTAAGATATGCTTGGTAGAACAGGCAGCTTTAGAGCTTACAACTGATGCATTAATAGGCTTTTATTCAATGTCATTATAAGAAATTGATCTCAGGAGTTAGAAAATGAAACTGCTTATGGAAATCTCAGACTCATCCATAACAAGCATATACTTTTTCACAATTCTTTCCAGGTTGCTTCCCACTTACTGTCAGAGCAATAAGAAAACATGCAAATTGAGAAGAAATATTCTAAGCTTTTTAAAAAGCATTCAAGCTCAACTGAATGAGACAAAATTTTTAAAAGCTTTTAACCTTTGCTTTCTGGGGATCCAATGATAAACTAAAAAGACCCCCCCAAAAAACCTTTGTCTGTGAAGGATCTGCTTCCTGTGGAGATCTCTCTCTCTCTCTCTCTCTCTCTCTCTCTCAGGGATATAACTCTTCAATATTATCCATGCCTGTTTCTAAGATTCTCAAAATTTTCTAAAAGAAGCAATTAGCACAATATATTTAAAAAACTACAATGAAAATGTGAACAGAGGCAGCAATCAGAGAAACAGATGGTAAATATTTAAAAACAACATAAATTTTTATTTAAAGCTGAAGGAATCGCAGTGATAAAAGTAATGTCAGAACTCTGAAGGTATTTCTTCAGGCCCAATTATGTTATGGATATTTACAGCTAATATATTTATGTCTTAAACTCAAGAGTTTTTTAGAAGCTAAACAATAAATACATGGAAATATGATTATTTCTTTCTTACGTTAGGGCACTTCAAAAAGTTCATGAAAGGATTTGCATTATCTTTAATTCTATTTTTCCACAAACTTTTTGAAGTACCCTTGTATATTCACCAGAAGTTCACTGGATAAGAAATAAATGTATGGGATCTGTTGATTATGCATGGAATTCCCCTTATGAGAGTTGCCAATGACACGACAGTGGTACAGACAACATTTTCTGTTGTGGGGTTACTGCTGGACAGACATGGCAAAGATGTTTGAGGATTACTCTACATTTTCCATCCACTGATGGAATATCTCTAAGTCAAAAATCTAAGACACACAAAAAAGCTAGGACAAAACCTCCAAAACTCTGTAACAAAGTAATACCTTTAAATGTATAGCCCCCAAATGTATCATCCCGATATTAAAGAAAAAAGTATACCCCAGTATTTAACCATGCATTTTCTGATCATCTTTGCCATAAAATCCAGTGGGGATGAAGTAAGCTGAATTGGTAGTGGTGTGCTTGGCTCATTATGGTTAATTAACTATTCATTTGACATTAAAGATTGAAACCAGTGTCAACATCAGATGTAAACATCCTAGCAGATACATTAAGGCTAGATTTTTATGTAAGATATTTTCCAGAAGGAAGGGGAGAAAAGCAAGAGCCCACAACATGACATTGAGAAGACATCCATCAGAGTGGCCAAATCTCCAGTAGGCTTAATAATGATTACAAATCTACTACTGATGATATATTACACAGAGTGGCGGGAATAGAGAACTTTTCAAGATTCACAGAGAGTGACGAACAGCCCACAGCAATAGCCCCACAGTTTCACACCTGCTGCAGAGCCTCCTATGGGAAGATGCGCATCTCCAAGCCCCTCAAGATAGAAGGAATTTTCATTACCCTTAGTTTCACTTTCAAATTATGAAATAAACCATTGGTTAGTCAATCCCACAATAAGGGTGATAGGAACCATGCTGTTAAAGCACTGTCAATGGAGGCAGGCATTTGAAACATTCCAGCCCAGTTGCTGAGGTGGCTCTCTGGTCTCTCTTTCTCTCCTTAGTCTCTCTCTACCTACACAAATCACATACTTTAATAAAATTCAGAGAAATTCTAAAAACCACAGGATGTCCAATGTACCACAAGGAAAGAGATGGGGGGGAGGAGGGGAGAGAGAGAAAGAGAGAGAGAAGTGAAGGGTTTCTTTAGAATTTTAAATAAGTGGAAACATTTTTTACTATGAAAATAGAAATTTTAACTATTGTGAATTTGGTTGTGGGTTCAGAATCTATTTAACCAAAATCATGAGCTACCAAGTGCTGGTTAGTACGGCTAGGTGGATAACTTACTTGGTGGTCTACACTGATTGTAGATGAAAGGTTAAATGCCTGATTTTCTGCCCAGTACATGATAAATTGCCTCTTCTTGAAAAATACTGTTGTCAACATTGATGAGAGCTACCTGGATTTCCTTTGTAGGCTTAAACCTCATTTGCAGTCTACCTATACAAAAATGATGGTGCCAATTTAGCCTGTATAGCAACTTTATGTGAATTTGGAAAAGGTACCCTTTCCTTAAGGTGTGTTCATATTATCTACTATACATTTATCATAAATATATCCATCTATAATGACTGACATGTGAAGTGGTTCTCAGATCTGTGAATTATACCACTCATACCACCAAAGGCAACTATTTTGGTGGGTTGTGTATGATCACTTCCTCATAATTCCAGTGGATTGGTTCTCGGTAATCCCACACCATGTTGTATTCACAGAGGTACATCTTTATCAAGTCGTTTCATCCAGCCTGGTACCTCCAGACGTACTCTTGACACTGCTGATACCAATAGCATTTGTGGCAGATATCTTGGGGCATTCTCACTCTTCTTATACTTTATTTCTGATCCCACCCATTTCTTGACTCTTGACTTCATTTCTTACTTAGGTCTTTGATTTGACCATCACGTATTGTACATAAGAATTGATA
>NW_007770129.1:2672-5982 GCF_000696425.1 Galeopterus variegatus | reverse complement strand
CTCAAATACCTAAGGCAGTAAGCTGGAAAAAACACAGCACACTTCACTTATGTCCATCTCTCAGGGTTTACTGCCCTTCATTGCCTGATATCCAGTGTCCTGAGAACTGTTTCATCATACATTTTGTCTATTTTATTTCGGTTGTTTCAGCAGAAGTAGGTTACATTTGTTCCCTCTCACTCTGTCTTGTTTGATAACAAAAAATCCCTTTTAAAGTGTGCAAATTGATATAACCTTATACCACTTTATACATCAATATGTCAACCTACAGCAAGTCAAGCCTGGGTTTTATGAATTGTGTACTTTAGGGGCCGGCCTGGTGGCGCACTGCGCTAGTGCGCTGCTTGGGAAGCGCGGCAGCGCTCCCGCCGAGGGTTCGGATCCCACATGCAGACCGGTTCCCGCTCACTGGCTGAGCGAGGCGCGGGGGCAACACCGAGGGTTGCGATCCCGTTGCCGGTCCCGGTCCGGTACGGGGGCGACACTGAGGGTTGCGATCCGTTGCCGGACACGGAAAAAAGACAAAAAAAAAAACAAATGAATTGTGTACTTTGTGTACACTTCATGCACAGCCTGGAGCTCCCCGAATGCTTTTCTGCTACTGGCTGGGTATCTCTATCACACAAATGAAAGAAGGTCCTTACTTGCATGAAGCCAAGAACTCCTATATCAATAAATATCAAGTGTTGACAATGGGAACCTAATGATAGTTTAAGGAATATGTTGGATTGCAGTATGTTTTCCAATTTTATGATGGGGAAATTGAAATTTCTTCCATTAATTCTTGTGAAACAAATTCTGTGGGGTAAGTTGGACCTCAAAATTTAAGGAAAAAAACAAACTGGGAATAAGAAATTAGGTCATGCCACAGTAGCTGTAAATTGTGGGAGAAAAATATCCTGATTGCTCAGCTCAAGTTTGGGCTTTAAATCTTTTGCTAGCTTCTTAGCTTGCTTGTGATGTGCTGAGTCCTGGCAGGTGGCTCACCACAGGGACTAATCTGGGAACATTCAATTGCATAGAAAGCTACTAATCCCTGGAGGTTAATGGTGCAGACTGAACTGATTGTCTGGCAATACCCGCAGCCCTAGGGAACATTGTTTGGGACCCATAACCAGCTCAACAGGATGGAGATGGGATTGGAGGTATTGTCACCAGCCTCCAGTGCTAGAGACCATGCAAAAAGAGCTAAAGGGCCTTGCTAAAAGTCAGAATGGGCTGCTAAACTTCTTATAACCTGTAAAACAATCTTACAAGAGCAATCTTTCTAGTCTTCCTATAAGTAAAAAGCAAGATACACAGGTATGATATTTTGAAATATATATTTGGCCTTTGTTTCTGTTCCTATCCTGGCATACAACTCCTAAACTCCTTAGAATCTCCAAAGTGATGAGTGCCTTTTTGTATGCTAATTAGTTGACTGATGGCTGGCAGACCCTAGGTAGATTCAGGACGGGGGCTAGTCATGGGAAAGACCAAAAAAGAATTAGAAGATTGGAACTTTCAGTCCCACCCCTAACTCTGTGGAAGGGGGAAGGGCTGAAGGTTGATGTGATAACCAATGGGCAATGGCTATGCAATGAAACCCCCATAAAAGCCCAGGATTCAAAGAACTTACTAATAGTTCAATATAGGTTCCTGGATGGTGGTGCACTTGGGGAGGGTATGGACTTCACTCCTCTTCCCCCATACCTTGGCCTATGAATCTCTTCATCTGTATCCTTTGTAATACTGTTTATAATAAACTGGTAAATATAAGTGTTTCCTTGAATTCTGTGAACAAATCTAGCAAATTAATCAAACTCAAAGAGGGGGTCATGGGAACCTCAACTTGAAGTTAGTATGTCAGAAGTTCTGCAAGCACAGATTTGCAATTGGTGTGTGAATTGGGGACAGTTTTGTGGGACTGAGTCCTCAATCTGTGTGATCTGACACAATCTCCAGGTAGATCCTGTCAGAATATAACAGAATTAGAGGACACCCAGCTGGTGTCCACTGCAGAATTGATTGCCTGCTTGGTGTGTGGGGAAAACCCCCAAACATTTAGTCACAGAATTCTTCTGTGTTGAGTATTGTCATGGTGTGAGAGCAGAAGAAAAACAGCTTGCTTTTTCTGCTCAATAGGTATGGAAGAAATAAAGAATCTCCTAGAGTAATAATACTGTAAAGATTTCTGAAATAATTTCTTAAAAAGTACCTCAAAGGAGAGTACACTTGCTCTCAACTCCCTTTAAATAGTCTTCCTTAGTCTTCCTTCTATGAGGTAAATAGCTTCTATAACCAACCATGGAGGAAATTTATTTGATGCCTCATATTTTTTCATGAAATTTCAGGAGCATTTTGCATTCCACACTATGATTTTTCTGTACGTGCTTTAATATAAAAACTGTCTTCAATTACTCACTATTAAATTACTTAACTTGCCCTACTTCCAAGTCATCAGATAAAAGTGTTATTCTGGGAAGAGGTGCTGCATTTATCTCATGGCATTCTGTGCCAGCACACAACCACATGCCCTTGGGTGTGCACATAATCAAATCCATGAAGATCTCTATGAGAATAAAGTGCATTGGGCCCAGGAAATACTCTTCTTTATGATCTGTAAAGGCAGTCTTATGCCTAATTTTTAATGAAGGTGCACCAGAAGTATTTTTCAGCTTTCTCACTGATTAAATTTTGCTTCTTGATTTTTAAACTTTAAAGTTCTACTCACAAATCTCGATCTAGTGCTTTGAAAAAACAAATAAAACACCAGCAGTATAATCTTTATGTATCTTTAACTTTGACATGTGTGTGTGTGTGTGTGTACGTGTTTGTATGTATTCAAGGAAACAAATTTGATATATGAATATTTCCTTGAAGAAATTAACCACAGATGAACTACAGAGATATTTGTTTTGTGTTATTTTTAATTTTTTGCACTTAGCAAAAAAATATCTATCATTAGCTTAGAAACCGTCTGTGAATATACAAGTTTCTGGAATATTTGTTGGAATTAAGATTGCTTTAGTCAGTCTGTTTCATTTTTGGTATAAAACGAAACCAAGTTAGAACCCTACTATCTCTGCAGCTGGTACACTTGTCGAAAAAGCTTTTTTCACTGTAAGAGAACTCAGAGGAGTTTCTTTCTTTCGCTTGAAAACCCTCCTGTCTAGATACACTGCTCTATTCTTTTTTCCCTTCCCCCAAATAGGCTGGGCCATCTTTGACAATATTATCCATCCCATAGCTATGCATTTGCAGAGCGCTGCTCTAGGTTCTCACTTCTCTGATCCCTGCGAACTCTTCTTTTTTTTTTTTTTTTTTTTTT
>NW_007770129.1:0-550 GCF_000696425.1 Galeopterus variegatus | reverse complement strand
GAGCGCCGCCGCGCTTCCCAAGTGGCGCACTTATCCAGTGCGCCACCGGGCCGGCCCCAAACAATTTTTTTTGAAGAGAGAATTTTACAGCCATTTTTTTGAAGAAAGGATCACTCTATCTTTCAGACTCTGTGCAATTTCCAAGCTAAGACTGTTATGAAGGCCACAAGACAGGAATAAGAGAGAATCTATGTTGGGATGTGTTTGTTTTTGTTTCAACTGTTTCTATGAGATGTAGGATGAAAGGAGCTCTTCTGTTTGGACACCATGGACACTGGAAATACATATTATCTTAACTTTTATAGCAGTAGCTTTAAAGTAGATGAAGCCAAAGGATCATGAAAAAAAATATTGATGCATACAATGAATACTTGGGACAACTATTTTGAACTTGCAAAAATGATAATGCCATTTTATTTTTCCCTTGGTGGTTAATTTTGTCTGCAAAACTCATAAAAGACAATCTGTCCATAGAAAATTTCATCTCCATTGGACAGTTGTGGCTTTGAAGAGGAATGGTGAAAAATTAAAGCAAAAACAGAACAAAATC
>NW_007770128.1:3923-5983 GCF_000696425.1 Galeopterus variegatus | reverse complement strand
TTTTTTTTTCCCTGTTGAGAAAAAATGTATAGTCAGTGAATTCTGTCATGAATACAATGAAAATTTGGTACCAGGCACCATCTTACTATTTATTCCAATATTTTTGATTCTGCCATGCCATTTATAGCCAGGACACAATTTGTTTATCATAAAAAATAAATAAATAAATAAAGATGAAAACTAAAGGACAAGATCTAATACAAAATATAAAAAAGTTAATAATTTGGATCATATACATGTGGTATATGAAATAATTCTACTATTACATTCATATTACATATAAAATTATCAGGATTATAGCCATTAGAAAAATTGGAAGAAGTAATAATTTTATCTCCAAAAGTATTTCTGCTGGATCTCTAAATGCTGAATGTGCTCCTGTGCCCTGGAAACCTCTTTCTTTACACCCTTCCTTACCCCCAACCCAGCTAATCTCATTTAATCTCATGCCTTTACATACAATATACCAGTGAGACCCACATTAACAATAACAACCTGTTCCTCTTGTCCAAACTTCAGAAGTGAACATCTCCTACCTATGTGACATTTTGACTTAATTCCAGTATGCATATCAACTTTACCATATCATCTCCTCACCCATTTACTCCCGCCTTGGTAAATATCAACTGCTCAGTTGTTTATCCAAATGCTTAGGGGGTGTTATTCTTCATTCCTCCTTTTTCTTTATTCTCACTTTAATCTATAGGCAAATCTCCAGGAACTTTTACTAAAATATATCTACTGTCTATCCACTACTCTCTACAGTCATTGCTACAGCCTGAGCCCAAGCCTCCATATTGCTTACTTGGACAGCACCATAGATCCTTACTGGACTTCCTGCTCTAAAATACATTTGTCCAGAAATAAATAGCATAATTTTTCAAAAATTCAAATTATGTAATGACATTTGCTTGCCTAGAATCTTCTATAGCTTTCCATTTCACTTATAATAAAATATACACCTCTTACAATGGTCAAAGTGTCTAAAGGATCTGGCCCCTCTTTACCTTTCTGATTCCATGCTATACCAATTTTCTTTGCTTTCTCCAGCTGTATGGGACTTTCTTCCAGGGTTTTAAGCATATCGGGTTGGCTTCTACCCAAAGGCTTTTGACCTAGTTGTTTTCTTTTATCCTCTCCACATGGTTAATTTTATCTTGACCAAAGAATCAGTTTAAAAGTGAGCCCCTCATTAAAACCAATTTTATCCACACAGTTTGAAGGGACCTGACATTTTAATTATATTAACATCTTCCATTTCTTTCATAATACCTACCACTACTTAAAGGTATCTTACTTATGCATTTATTTATATGTTTTGTCTTCCTTTGAATGGAATATCATTTTGACTTTTTCCCCACACTCTAACTGCTCAATTACAGAGAATATTTGAAGAATCTATTCCTCAGTTTCCTCATCTTTAAAAGGTGCTGGATAACATCACAGATAATGAGAAGTCTTTTCCTATTAAAATACTTTATGGTAAACTCTGAACTGTAGCACTCCGTTATAAACCCATCATCACTTGATAATTTAAACTGCTAGGTGTATTGCTATATGAAATATTTTTCTTACTCCTATGGTCAGTTGACCCCAAATCAATGCTCAGTATCACCACTCAAATGGTAATCCTTAAAGATGTTGCACTGATTCAAGATATCTCATAAGCCATGATCCGTGAAAAACAAGAAGTTGAGAGCTATTCCCCTGTGTTCCTTCCTTAAACATGTCTTCACAATCAACATCACACTGATAAGAAATTCTCAGCTTCAACAGAAAGTACATGGAGACAGCTACCATCTTTCAACACCACCACCTTGATCTATGTAAATAGACTAAAAAATAAAAATACAAATAATAATGAAGCTACTGTGTCAGCAGTAGAGGACTCTGGTAGACTGATTTCTAAACTGAAATCTAGACAATTAAACTGTCAACTTTTTCAGATCTCTTCCATTCTAGCACAGGTTGAATAATTTTAGGATAGTTGGAATTGGTTCTAAATATTGGCTTTCGTAAGTTGAAATTCCAACAATGCTAAAGAGATGTCACTTACACAG
>NW_007770128.1:2113-3204 GCF_000696425.1 Galeopterus variegatus | reverse complement strand
CTAAATATTGGCTTTCGTAAGTTGAAATTCCAACAATGCTAAAGAGATGTCACTTACACAGATAAGCCTGGAGATTGTAAAGCTGAAAGATGTAAATTTCAAAATAAAAAGTTGCTGTTAGAAACGATATGAATATTGGATCATATTAAATAAGTTGAAGAATAAGACGCAAATAGAGAACATAAATAGATGATAATCACCACACTCAGCCTTGTCACCATAGGTGATCTCAGAGACATTTTGCCTAATGATATCTACATATAAGGAAAAAATACTAATTTATACACCCCTGCCCCCCCATTATTTTGTAAGCACATTAGGTTTCTTTTGTTTAGATTACTTCATCTATCATCCTTAGAAGTGAAGGATCGAAATCTTTCTTGTGTGTTCTTTACATTAGTTTCCAAAATTATACTTATTACTCTGAATTTCGGACTTCTTGAAATTCCTTTTTTTCCATCTGCCATACAAATCACTTTAAGATAAAGCTAATAATGAGAGCAATTTGGCAGCACAACTGGGCCCTCCAATATGTGACAAGTACAAGGCAGTGGGGACACCAGGCAGAGCAGCAATATAAGCATGTGTCATGGGCTGATCTTGCATCCCCTCAATTCTATTTCTGCTACTTCCACTTCCTATTTGAAAGAACTAAAAATCCTGTGGTTGTCCCAGTATTTATTTGGTGGTAACATACCAAATAGTATAAATTTAACAAGAAAAGTAAAACGTGGGTTTTGTTTTATTGGCTAGATTTTTCAGTCTTGCAAACATTTATTATATTTTCATTTGAACAGCCTTGAATGTTCTCGTTTTGTTTTGTTTTTGACAAGTGGGAGAAAAATTAGGAACCCCCCAATATTAGTAAAGGTTTTTATTTATAAATACTGAAATTTAAAGATTGAATGACCTATGGAATATATAGGAAGGAAAAAACATTACCCAGTGGAACACTTAGTTCAAGATTGTAGTAGATTAATTATAAAATTTCCCCCAATCATTTCCTTCCTGGCATCCATAACACTTGCAATGTGACTTTTCAACACTCCCCCACCCCACCCCCACCAGTAAGCAGTCAACTCTATTTACCC
>NW_007770128.1:0-933 GCF_000696425.1 Galeopterus variegatus | reverse complement strand
TAACATTAGTCCAATATTCTTTCTATTTTAAGGAAAGGGACATGACTGGTCTTTGCATTTGTCAACTGAGAGGTCTAATAACAGAAACTGCCATTGCTTTTAGGCCACAGAAGGGGGATCTCAAGGCTCTAAAAAACAAAGGAAATCAGAGCCCGTGGTGCAAAGCTGAGTTCTAACCCACATAGAGAGAGCACATAGAAATACTGGAGGCATTTCAATACTGGGTGAAGAGAAAACTGAAAAGAAGGGAGGGTGCATGAGAACAGGCAAGGAGTTAAGATTCTTTGGTGTCTTATCTGAATATCAGCTATGCTTAGAGCTCTTCTTTAGGGCCCAACAAGTATGTGCTCTGGGGCAGTTCTTGGTTTTATTAAAGAACAAAAGGAAAAACAAACAGCCATAGGTCACAGATTTCACCCTTCAACACCGAGGTGTTTAATCTCCCATGTCCAGGAAGTGTGCTTACTGACAGCCCAAAGTTGAGGTCTTCTCCAGGAATTGTCCTCAGCCAAACAGAGCTGCCTTCCTCCCTCTCTCCCCCCTCCAGCCCTTATCCTGGAGAAAACACATATCCATTGACTGGTCATGTGGGAGTATAAAGACCCAGTCCCTTTCCTCAATTAAGGATATCTCTGAAGTGTCATCACAAGGTTCAGAATTTCCTACGAACTGGCTAAGGCTTCTGTTGCAGCTGCAGCACAGTTCAACTCTGACTAATTCTACTCCCTCCACTCCCTGCCAGGTGTTGTTCCTGAGAGCAGTCCTTGTACATGCAAGGACTCCATCTTTGCATCTGATTTCTAGAAGACAGGAAGACAACCTTCAATGCCAAGAGTAGACTTAAGAAACCAACTCTAAATGGGAATGTTGTGTCTGTATTATTGGCCAGATGGCTGATAGGTGGAGTATGAATAGTCCCCAGCAGGAAGTACT
>NW_007770127.1:5098-5983 GCF_000696425.1 Galeopterus variegatus | reverse complement strand
GGAGACAGATGGTCACATGAGCAGGATCATAGAACAGCTTTGTACATTTGTATAGGGGTCATATACTTTGGCAAGTCTTCTCTCTAGGCCTCACTGTTCTTATCTGTAAAATGGCTCTCTTCCTTCTAACAATTTGTGCTTTGATTTGGTGATGCTATAATAAGCTGACAGAGTTTTCCTTCCCCTCTGGCTCTTCAGTGATGAGCTTTACTAGTTTTACACCTGATTCAAGGTGGCCATTTAACTGAACCAATCAATACCTCTGGACCTGGTTTGTGCAGCTGGCATCCATACTGATTAGCTACTGCTCAATTGTACCAGTTGTAAATATTTACTGTGTCATATACAAGTAACATTCCTCATTAAAGAAAAATGTATCATTTATTTCCACTCTTTCAGTGAATGCTTTTTAAAATTGTGGTAAAATATATAATCTAAAATTTGCCATTTGAACAAATTTTTTAATGTTTTGTTTTATTATGGTAAGAACACTTAACATGAGATCTGTGCTCTCAAATTTTAAGTGTACAATACAGTATTGTTGGCTATAAGTACAGTGTTGTATAGCAGATCTCTAGAATTTATTCATCTTGCTTAGCTGAAAGTTTATGCCCACTGATTAACAATTCCCTTTACCATCTTCCCCAAGACTCTCGCATCCACTGTCTGGCCCTCTGATTCTATGAATTTGACTATTTTGGATACCTTGTATAAGTGGAATCGTGCAGTATTTGTCTTTCTGTGACTGGCTTATTTCACTTGGCATAGTGTTCTCAAGGTTCATCCATGGGGTTGCATATTGCAGAATTTCCTTCCTATTTAAGGATGAGTAAATTCCATTGAACATCTTACCACATTTTCTTTATCCTTTCATATGTTTTTTTT
>NW_007770127.1:2898-4255 GCF_000696425.1 Galeopterus variegatus | reverse complement strand
GTGCGCCACCGGGCCGGCCCAATCCTTTCATATGTTAAAGGACATTTAGGTTGTTTCCATATCTTGGCTATTGTCAATAGTGCTGCAATAAACATGGGAGTGTTAATATCTCTTTGAGATCCTGATTTTATTTCCTTTGGATAAATGCCCAGAAGTGAGATTGTTGAATCATATGGTAGTTCTATTTTTAATTTTTTGAAACCCTCCATACTGTCTTCTGTAGCAGCCGCACCATTTTGCATTCCTACCAACAGTGTACAAGGGTTGGCAAGAATGCAAAAAAGTTGGAACCATTTTTACCATTTTAAGTGTACAGTTCAGTGGCATTAATTGCATTCACAGTGTTGTACAACAATCATCACTATCTCCATCTTTTTCATCACTCAAAACAGAAACTTTGTACCTATTTAGTAATAATTCCACATTTACCACAACCCCAATCCCCACCATCCCTGCTAATCTCTAACCTGCTGTCTGTGTCTATGCATTTGCTCATTCTAGGAATATCATGTAAGAGGATTCATACAATATTGTCCCTTCATGTCTGGCTTACTTTGCTTAGCATATATCAAGATTCACCCATGATGTAGCATGTGTCAGCACTTCATTCCTTTTTAAGGCTGAATAATATTCCATTGTATGGATATACCATATTTTGTTTATTCATTTACCTGCTGATTGACACTTGGTCTGTTTCCACCTTTTGGCTATTATGAATAGAGCTGCTATGAACATGTCTGTACATATATTAGTTTGAGTCCTGGGCATTAATTCTTTGGAGTGTATACCTAAGAGTGAAGCAGCTGGGTCATAAGGTTAAAAACTCTATCTTTAACTTTTTGAAGAACTGCTAAACTGTTTTCCACAGCAGCTGCACCATTTCACATTCTCATTGGCAATATATGAAGTTTCCAATTTTTCCACATGCTTGCCAACACATTTTCATTTTTTTGATTATAGACATCATGGTAAGTATAAAGTGCTATCTCACTGTGGTTTTAATTTGTATTTCCTTAATGACAAATGATGTTGAGCATCTTTTCAAGTAATTATTGGTCATTTGTGTATCTTCTTTGGAATAAATTCTAATCAGGTCCTTTGTCCATTTTTCAATTGTGTTGTCTGTCTTTTGTTGTTGAGTTGTAGAAGTTCTTTATATATTCTGGATATTGAACCCTTATCAGAAGTACGATTTACAAATATTTTTTTTCCCAATCTGTAGGTTACCTTTTCACTTTCTTGATATTATACTTAAATGCACAAAAGTTTTTAATTTCAATGAGATTTATATATATATTTTTTTGCCTTTAATTATTTGGTGGCATATCTGGGAATCCACTGCCAAAGCCATGGTTAT
>NW_007770127.1:542-1588 GCF_000696425.1 Galeopterus variegatus | reverse complement strand
AGTGACCTATTCTCTCTTTGTGTCTCTTTCTCAACAAAACCTCAGAGAATATGTTAGGTAAAAACAGAGGTGTTCAGGTTGAAGGGCAGGGAGGTAAAGTCCATGGACCCAAAAGCCATTAGAGCAAAGGGGACACCATTTGAAAACCTTCAGGATCATGGTATTTTTAGTTTATTTTTCTGTTATGTTTTGTATGGTTGCAGTTTTCTAAAATTCATCCTCTAGATAAACCAAGCATTATACTATCTTAAAGAAAAAACTATATTATTATTGACTTTTTCCTTTTTTACTAGCTTTAGGAAAAAGAATATTTGTATATTTATTTACATATAATTACAATCTGTGATTTACATAACCTGCAGGGTTGCCTTTTACTGAGGTCTTTTACTGAAGTAAGCATCTTAAAATAGTGAGCAATTCATATTTGACTGTGTAGCCAGTCTCACCACATGGATCGCCTGGAGCACCATGTGTTGAGAGTGCACACCACCTAACATGTGGCCATGACTGCTCTCAAGTTCACCCTTCCTGAGGACATGTACTTTAAGTATGACTGGATATACAAGATGACAAATCGAACTAGTGGTTTGTGCTACTGCACAACAGGACCAAAAATTACAGTTGTTTCAAATAATGTAATGGTATGCTCCATAAATTCAGTAAGGTGACCCAGGAGTGTTTATTTAAATTTACTTTAGCTTCACTTACTGTCACTTAACAGAGTAAACTAGAACCGATGGCTCTTCAAACAGTAATAGTAAATTACAGTTATGGTGAACACAAATGCCTCATTATGTCTAGTCAAGGTCTATTTCCCTTTTATAGAACTAACTGGTGGAAAGCATTGTTTTTAATTTATGAATAAATATGCATGGGAATCTTAGCTATCTCATTTACATAAACCTGATAGACAATTAATCTTTAGTAAAGTACCTAGAGCAGGTTTAGAAAATGCAAACCACAGCCAAAATAAAAATCACACTCCCCAAATACCAAATGTCTTAAACTACAAAGTACCACTTTTATTAGCCTTTTATTATCTCACT
>NW_007770127.1:0-447 GCF_000696425.1 Galeopterus variegatus | reverse complement strand
CCAAATACCAAATGTCTTAAACTACAAAGTACCACTTTTATTAGCCTTTTATTATCTCACTAGTAAACATGTAAAACTGGTAACAGTTTAATGAGATTATAATGCGTGTAGGCACTTGGGTTAAATAAATTAATAAATCAATTAATGTTGGCTAACTAAACACTGGAAAAGACATTTAAATGTTTGGAGTGTAAAAAGGCACCCTTTAGAGGGTTTATAAACTCAGTTTGAACTTTTCTTGAAATTTGTGCTGTTAGGTCAACACAATCTAGAAAGGATTTGTCCACAAGAGTGAGGCAAATAGAAATGTTCACTATCTTGATTAGTATGTTAGGTAAATAGTTATATTATGAAAACTCATTGAATTGTGTATTTAAGATTTGGGCATTTCTCTCTCTCGATACCTATGCCTCTCTGTCTACACACACACACACACACACACACACA
>NW_007770126.1:0-5984 GCF_000696425.1 Galeopterus variegatus | reverse complement strand
CCTTTTTATAACCATGTGCATAAATATATCCACTGTCTTATTTTCTTCTTCGGGAAAAGAAATGGGCTGAGACTCAGATCTAATGTATCTGCCCATTGAGTGCCGTGTCGACCAGCAGTTCACCGGGAGCCTGTCAAAACTTTAGATCAGGGGGAAAGACTCAGAACCTACTGACTGGTTCAGTGAAAGTGGTTCCCAATCTCACTGCTTCTCTCCCTGGCCGGGTAATTTATAAGACTATTTGTACCTAGAAACTTAATACAACAATTAAGTTTATCATGGGTGGTAGGCCATGTTAGTATCATGTTTTAGTGGGCCAGTTAGCATAATTTTTAAAACATTTTTCTGTTTCTTCCATGTAGAGGGTTGATCATCCCACAGTGTCTGACCCTGACACAAGCCCAACTAAGACACCTTGGGGGAGGGAAGGTTGGTATCTGTGAACTTAAACCAACGTTAGACTTGCACGTGAATTCCTGCATCACCCTCTACCTCTCTGCGCCTCACTTTCCTCATCTGTAAAACAGGATAAATCTTGACCTGCGGGGGTGCTGTGAAAGTTAGATGGATCAAAGGTGCCAAGTCTCTAACATGATGCCAGGGGCAGATCAGGTATCAGGTACCAGGGAGATGGTGCTGAGGTGCTTCCGTGCATCTCATGGCTTCTGGTAGGGATAGGGAGGAGGCTTCACTCAAGAGCCGACTCTTACGAGTGATGTGTCTGCCTGGAGCATTCTGTGGAGTTTTCTGTGGCCTTGTTTGGGCTCATGAGGTAGCAGGGCTGTGATGGAGAGGGAAAACGAGCAGCAATTGCTAAGGACATACTGATATAGTTTGGATATGTTTGTCCCCTAAACTTTGTCTCCACAAAGCTCATGTTGAAATCTGATCCCCAGTGTGTCAGTGTTGGGAGGTGTTTGGGTCATGGGGTGGATCCCTCATGAATAGATTAATGCTCTCCCTGGGGGAAAGGAGGTAGTGAGTGAGATCTTGCTCTATTAGTTCTCCTGAGAGCTGGTTGTTTAAAGGAGCCTGGCACCTCCTCTCTCTCTCTCCTGCTTCCTCTCACCACATGATCTGCTGGTACCCACTGGCTGCCTGCTGTTTTCTGCCATGAGTAGAAGCAGCCTGAGGCCTGCACCAGACGCAGCTGTCCCAGAATCATAAGCCAAATAAAATTGTGTTCTTTATAAATTACCCAGTCTCAGGTATTCTGCTATGGCAACACAAAACACACTAATAAACATACTATCCCTGACTTCCCAAAATGTCACTCTTTGGAGATTTTTAATAATTCCTTTCAAGAAAGTATTTCTCTCTCCATTTGAATTCCCTTCAGAGTATGGGAAGAGTGAGGCCCACTCCTTGAAAGAATCAAAGTCAGAGAGCAAAGCAGGGAGAGTGGTGGGTCAGAGACTGGATACCAGGAAAACCCGAGGCACCAGCCTTAGGATCAGCATGGCAGTGGACTGAGAGCCCCAACACGGTTTTCACCTGCCAGGGCACAAGCATGGGGTGGAGGTAGCCGGCCGCCTGTGAATCTCGTGGACGCTGACTCCATTGTCCCAGGTATTGTGTGCCCCACCAGGTGTAGAGGTGGGCCTGGGAGGGCCTGTCGCTTGGTGGGCCCTGCTGGGGATGGGGAGACGAGGACCACCTTGAAGAGGAGAGTGAAGAAGTTGAGTCTAGCTGAACCTGGATCATGATTTTCTTTCCATCTTGAGTTGAGCAAAGACTTGGGTGATTTTCTACTAATATTTTCTTCTGAGATTATACACTACAAATTCAGAGAGATAGGATTCATTTACAGTTGGGTCCACAAAGTGGGCACTGGCTGGGAGGAGACTTCCCAGGAAGTTATGTAAGCTTCTGCCTAGAACCAGGAATCCTTGTTCTGGCCGCGCTTAACTAAATCAGCTGGGCTGCACTCTGATTGTAAACACAGAGCAGGGCTGGGGGCTGGGAGATGCTGTTCTCACCCACCACCCTTCTGGTTTTAATCACACAAATCCTGCCCCTACCTTCCTGCACTCCGGAAACAGAAATCCTAATTAATAGTAACTGAAGGAGGACCACAATCTATATTTCAATGTGCCTTATCTCAGTAATTTCAGAAGAGAAGTGAAAAAAAGATGGATTTGGAACAACTATTTGTCTAATAAATAGCTCCCCACTGGCCCCCTTGATTTCCTGCAAAGAGAGCTCTGTTGCAGCTAATCAACATTGGCTCCACTCACAACACATTATCATTTTTATCAGCCTCTTAAATCGCCTTTCCAGATTACACAAAAATATACATTGTCCCACTATAATTATTCCAGACCCCCCCCCCTCCCTTTTCATTTTGATCCCAGGTAAACCCAGTCATTACCCAAATCAGTGTGGCTTCCCAAAATGTCAAGATTAAAACGGACCACGGAGACTTACGCAAGACTGAGTCAGCCGAGCAATTTGAACCAATAAATATCAAAGTCGTGTCTAAGCAGAGAACAATTCATTTGATTCCACATCTGTCAACAGGCCTGTGGAGGATTTTCCTTCCTGGGGCTCCACCCTGGCGGCCCTCCTACTCTTCTTCTTGGTTCTGCAGAGAGGTTGGATTTGGCTCCACTGAAGGACGGTGCCCCATGCCCAGGACATTGCCCCGCGCCCAGATCAGGGGGCCAGCGACTGAGCTGCCCGCCTTCCATCCACTATCAAACGTCCTGCTCAAACCCTCAGTGGGCAAGTGCACTCTGCAATTAGCAATTCTTTTTTATTGGTTGATGTGGGCTTCTGGCCAAGAGGAGTTGGGATTGAATCAATATTCCTTTTATTATGTCATCGTAGGCAAATGAATTATGAACACAAAAACTCAATATGAAGCTGCCAATGCTAATTATGGGGTATGATGCAGAGGCACAATGAACAAAGGGCACTCTGTCCTGTCCAGAGATGTGGGAGCTGCCCCCTCGCTGGGTCCGGGACCTGCAAGGCCCACCTTCCCTCTCCCTGTAAGCCCTGGGTTCCCCTCGCCTAGTCCCCATGGGCCTAGAAATCTCAGGTACCAGTGTTTAAACCAACTCAATCCAATTCAATGCAAGAAGTATTTATTGAGCACCTACTTGGTGCTATCACTGTGCGTTTCACACACTACCACGGTTTTCCTTTACTGCTGTCTCCAGACTCTGGTGGTGAAGAGGTCATGTCTTTAGAATCAGACACACCTGTCTTCAGATCTCAGCCTCTCTGAGCCTCAGTTTCCTCAACTATAAAATGAGGGTAATAATATGCATGTCATAGAGTCTCAGTATGATTAACTAAGAAAATATGTGTCAAATGGTTGGCACAAAGTAGGTACTCAACACACGTTAGCTATTCTCCTCCTGCTCCTTCATCTTATCATCATGGTCATTATCACCATCATCATCGAATAAACATCAGTAGTACCTAGAGCAGGGCTCACTCCAACATTGCTAGTTGATTGTATGAATAAATGAATGAATGGAAGGAAAGAAGGAAGGAGATCAGGCTTGGCAATGAGGAGGTGATAATAGATCATTCATATCAGAGTCTTGGGTCCCAGAGCCGACAGCCTAATGGGGACACACCTGTCAACTCTAATAGAAAGTGGAGAAAGGACAGACCATATTGCAATGGCGAAAGCCCCCCCCCATCTACCTCCCACTTCTGTCTTCAAAAACCAAGTTGGAAGAAGCAAATCCCTTTGTTGTGAGAAAGTCCTTGCATTCTCTTTGAGTGAAGGAATGAGGTGGCATCTGCAAGCCCAGTTGTGTCCTTCCCTTCAAGTCACGGGTGGTAGGAGGTGGAGTGGTCAGGAATGAGTGTGGTTGGGGAGGGATGGAGTGGGGAGGAAGTAACCAGTCCCCAGCCTGCAAACCTGTGCTTTTTCTCTGTCCCTCCGGGGGCTTCTAGGGTTGACTCCTGTGCCTCGCCCGGTGCTGGGTCTATCAATGAGTGTCAGGTCAGTCTGTGCTAAATGAACAACAGTCGTAATATCCAACTTTTAGGTCATGCGTAACAACTTCCAAATAATTTCCCTTTCACATGGTCACAGGAAGCCTCCGTGGTGGGGATTATCCTCCCAGTTTCAAAGGAAAAACTAAGACTCTGACAGGGGCAGTGAGGAGCCAAGTTTGACACAGCTACTCAGGGTTTCTGACCTGGATGTGGGGGCTTTTCCCACCACTCCAGGTCTTCTGGAAGAGAGAGGGAAGCCCACCCTCCACCTCCTGGCCCTGGGACGATCCAGACATATGCAGGCCCTGCAATCCCCTGCTTGTGTAGGGAGATGAGTGCCCCCCAGCTGGTTTTTTGGGGACTCTTATCCACACAGGCAGATTAATCAAGATCTTGGCTGTTAGTTAATTGGAAGCAAATGGCTTTGACTTACCATTCACATCCTGGCATTGTGCGGCTTCTAGCCATGGAGTTAGGCAAGTCTCTTTGAATCCCAGGTTGGAAGTATTCTCATGATAAAAGGCTTCTGGAGCTGGAGGTTATGGGAGGACTGGGCTTCCATGGAGCATGGAGGGAAGAGAAATGGAGAAGTCTCACTTCCTATTTTTCTATGAAGGAACCAGCCCCTATGTTCATGGATGCGTAAGCAGTATAGCTGGTGCTCAGAAGGGCCCTGCACCTGGGGTTTAGTGGTCACTGTCTTACAACTTTTAATAACTTTATCTTTGAATTTATGTTTTGTAAGTGAAATCTAATGGGACAATGGAGCATGTGCTAGAGACCTGGAGCCTCAGTTTATACCTGGTGCCGCTCTCTTTGCCTACCCTGGATGGTTTCTCAGCTATCTAGTTCTCCGCCTCCACCCAGTGACCACTGCCATCCTCTGACCTCAGCAGAGCCTGGGCGCAGAAGCAGGGAGTGTTGGTGTTGGGTGCATGTTTTGGGGCAAATCCCCGGCATCTGTGAGGGGTCCGTACTCACTCTATGAGTATCCCCATGCCGAAGGAATAAGGCATTAAATAACAAATTAAAAATACCATGATAGGTCAAGAGAAAGATTGTGGAAGGAAGGAAAAAGCTTTTCCCCCTGCTTTTTGAACAGGGTTCTGCGTTTTTATTTCACACTGAGCCCGGCAAATCATGGAGCCAACCCTGATGGAACTTCAGCAGGACTGAACACAAACAGAACCTGTTGCTGTTCTTATTCATCACCATTCTATGGTCCAACCATAGCTGGAGAGGGGAGGTCCAGGTCCAAGACACGACAGCCAGTGGTTACCAGTGTGGGCTTTGGAATCAGCCTCTGCTCCTACTTGCTGTGTGACCTTGAACAAGTTACACTACTTCCCTGGTCATTTGTTTTCCTATCTGTGAAATGAAGATAATAATAGGGTGGTCAGGAAGATTGAATGAGACCGTGCAAGGAAGCACTCTTGGCAACGTATCTGGCACAGAGCAAGTGATAAGTAGCTGTTAGCTGTTACTGTTTCATCATTGTCATTGTCCCCATCATCATTGCCATCGTCACCTGTGTTCTGCTTCTGCCAGCTGTGTGTCTTGGACACATTCTCACCACTTGAAAATGCCTGACACCATGTTTATTATGCTCTAGGGCCTCAAAAATGAATAGTGTCCTTACATACATGGTCAGGCGATTTTCGACAAGGGTGACAAGAATAGACGACGAGAAAACGGACAGTCTCTTCAACAAATGGTGTTTGGAAAACTGGATATCCACATGCAAAAGAAGGAAGTCCTATGCTTCACATCATATACTAAATTTACTTCAAAAGAGATCAAACACCTAAACTTAAAAGCTAAAACTCTCATGAGAGAACATAAGAGAAAATTTTTATGATATTGGATTTGCCAATGATTTCTTGGATACAACATCAAAAGCACACAGGTAACAAAAGAAAAAATAGATAAATTGGATTTCATCAGGAGTAAAACATTTTGTGCTTCAAAAGATAGTATCAAAAGAGTGAAAAGACAACTCACAGAATGGGAGAAAATATTTGCAA
>NW_007770125.1:0-5984 GCF_000696425.1 Galeopterus variegatus | reverse complement strand
AGAAAAAAAGTGTAGCAAAAAATTTTTTAAAGAAAGAAAAGGTAGATTTATACGCATTGACATGGGAAGATACAAAACATGATCTCATTTATGTTTTGAAAATAGTTTATACTGACAAAGTATTTGGAAGGATATACAACAAACTGTTTAAAATGGTTATGGAGAATACTATTAAGAGTAGGGAAAAGAGGACTTTCACAATTTATGTTACATATTTTGGCATTGTTGGTGGGGAAGAGTGGACTCAGTACTGTTTGAAAAAAATAATGTTTTCACAACACAAAAGTTTTACGATCTTTTTAAAAAGGCAATTAAGATTAAATAAAGATCTTCAAGAATACAAAGAGGTCTTCTGAGGTAGATGTAATTCTCCATGACAACAGAAAATCAAACAAGAAGAAACATTAAAAATATGAGGGTACTTCAAAAAGTTCATGGAAAAGCAGAATTAAATGATAATACTATTCCTTCTATGAACTTCTAGAAGTACTCTCGTAGAATTAGAGAGGCCATAGCTTGATTGATAAGGAGATAATCCCCCCACCCCCACCCCAAACTAGTTTAAAATTTTCCTTGTTTGATTCACTAAAGAAATAACAAGGACCAATTAATTTAAGGGGGAAAAAATGCTTACTCTCATTAAACATTAGGAAATGTAAATTAAAATAAGCAGATACCATTTTCCACCTATCAAAGTGACAAAGATGAAACAAAATTATAATATCCAGTGCTGACAAGAGTAAGGGAAACTGAGACTCATATAATGAAGGTGAGAATGTAAACTGATACAACTTATCTGGAGGGCAACTTGGAGATACAGATTAAAAGCCTTAAAATTTTGCATAACCTTAAAAAATGTATTGATTCCACATCTAGAAATTTATTTATGCAACAAAGTAATCATGAATATGAGTAAAGATTTAGTAATAATGATGTTTATAGCATTATTTATAAAAATAAAAACGTGGAAACGATCCAAATGTCCAACAATAAAGAACTGGTTAAATTACCCATATAATTCTGGGTGGGAGGGGGGAGAGGGAGGAGGGAGGGAGGTTTTGGTGATGGGACACAATAACTAACTACATTGTATATTGACAAAATAAAAATAAAATAAATAAATAAATAAATTACCCATATGATGGAAAGTCTATGTTGTCATTAAAAATAATGCTATAGAACAATATTTAATGACATGGGAAAATATTCATGATCTCTGTTAAGTAGAAATAGAAAAAATCAGATTGCAAAACAAAATACAGAACATGGTCCCATTTGTGCTCTAACTACACACCCACAGAGAAAAAAAAAAAAAACTAGAAAAGATATATACTATACACCAAAATATTACAAGTACTTAACTCTTAACTGCTGGGATTAGGGAAGACTATTTCCTTAATTTTGTTTGGCTGTTTTCTAAATCTTACACCACGAATTTGTATTACATTTATAATAAGAAAAAACCACCTACTTATCTATTTCTTTATCACCTAAAAAGAAATCTTACCTGCCTATAGGAGAGGGACTAGATCAGCTGATCTGAGGGCCAGTTGATCTTCTAGCTCTCTCTTACTGAGAAAACAGCTTGTAGAAAACAGCATCTTCAGAAAAATTGAAGGATACAACTGCTACTTGCAGTGCAAGCCTTCTGTCCTACAACAAATTCATCTCCATATTTGTCCTGCCTTCATTCCTCTAAGCTTTGGCATTTACTCCTCATCTGTATTCCCTCATGTTTTTTTGAAAAGGGGGAAAACCCTGAGACAAAAGACTTAAAGTAAACCATATGACGGGCTGGCCAGTTAGCTCAGTTGGTTAGAGCGTGGTGCTGATAACACCAAGGTCCAGGGATCTCTATACTGGCCAGCCACCAAAAAAAAAAAAAAAGAAAGAAAGAAACAGCCATATGCATAGTAATTGAGCAGTGTGGCCAAGAGCAAAGGTTGTGAAGTGGAGCAGACCTCAGTTTCTGTTCTGGCTTTGTTTCTAACCAACCGCGTGACCTTAAACAAGTTACCTAATCTTTCCGAGACTTGATTTCCTCATCTATGCAACACAGTTATTAGTGCCTATTTCACAAGCTGCTGTGAGACCTAAATGAGACGATTGTACACACTTAATACCATGCATGGGAATAGTGCAGTTAACAAATGGGAGCTATTTTTAGAGGAAACTTGGCATCTAGCATTGTACGTGCACAATAAAAATACCAAGATAGAAGTAAATTGATAATCCGTATTCTCGAAATATCATATTTGATTTCTTTTCACTCATGTGCTTATGTCTAATTACTTGAGTTAGAATGTTTATCTCCGCCCTTCCCCTCAACCTCCACCACAGCTGACATGTGTGCAGCATACACCATCTTTAGGATGTAAGAATCTTTAAAACTCTGAAATGCTTCTCTACCTGTAAAAAATTTCCTTGTGTGAAACAGTATGAAAGGCCAGTAAGAAATCTTCACAAAACAGTAGCATTCTGGATTTTTGTATGGGCAAATGTACTCAACTGTCCCAAGAAAAATAGAAACTTGTAGATTTGAGATTAAATACCAAGCAAAACAATAAATACTATTTGAAAGTCACTAAAAATTACCAAAGAACTCAAGCTACGGTCAAGTGTTTAAAAAAAAAGTCAAGTGTCATCCAAGTATAACAAACTTTCAAAGCAGGTCATACTGTAAATTTATTTGGGAACAGGTTATAAATATACTAATTATACTATAATAACCACAAGATAGTTATTTCTTAAAGGTATGACATAAAGATTTTCTCTAAGATAAATCATAAGTAACATTATAGCCTATGTTTTATTTTTTTTTTCACAACCCCCCTAACCTCCTCTTCTTGTCAACCTGCCATTACAAATCAATGGAAGAATGCATATAGTGGAAGAGAATACAGGTTGAGCATCCCTAATCCAAAAATCTGAAATCCGAAACACTTCTGTTCCCAAGCATTTCGAATAAGGGATACTCAACCTGTATATACATATTAAAATGTCTGGAAGAATATACCCCAAATTGTTAGCTATATTTTCTCTGAGAAGTAGATGTGGGGATTTGGAAAAGTAGGAGAGCTTTTTTTACTCTTTCCTTTATATACATCTATACTGTTTACATATTTCTACAATGAAGATGTACTACTATATGTGTGTATATATATATATATATATATATATTTTTTTTTTAAACATTTTATAAGAGCATAAGGACAAATTAAACTAAGTTCCATAAAATCCCTAGCAAGTTTCATAAATATCAGGGAAAAAAATGTCCCCACTCTTTTGGAAAATGCTTTGCAGCTTCTCATGGTATTTTTAGAAATAGACTACCTAGTATTTGGAAAATATATTACAAGTAGGTAACCATAGTTAAAACCAGAAAAGAAGAACCTGCTGAACCAGTGATCTGATTTCATATTTCCAACTGCTTTTTACACCCTTTTACACATCAAGATTGGAGACCACCATGGCTTAGACCAAGGCTTCAAAAGACATGAAAACAGAACCCAAAACTCTTAAAAAGTGATTTTATGAAAAAGCAACTGAACAGGAATATCATGAGACAGGTTACTTGACATAAGCATAGGGCTACGTTTGTCTCCATTTCTGGGATTATTTGGATTATGAAAGCCACTGTTATTTATCAGTAAAACGACCATTACCAGGAGGAAAAAAATCTGCTCATTCAGAGTAAACAGAATTACAACTCAATATTATTACATCTTCTACATTTATCCAAGCAGGGAAAACCAACAAAAACCAAACACAAATTCTATGTCTTCCAGAAAATTTTTTTCCTTTAAACAAATGATTTACTTTTACTTTCACTGTGGCCCCCTCATTTGGATCATTTGTTCCTTTTTTGGTACAATATATCCCTAAGGAGTTTCAACGAGTTATGAAATAATTGTTATTCACAAGCAAAAAAGCAAAAAAAAAAAAGGAAAAGAAAGAAAAAGCAGGATTAACTGCAATTGCCACTACAATTGAGAAACTTGCATCTTGCACTTTTACCATGTAAATAATGCACAGATCCTGCGGGAACATGCCAAACACCAGGATTCTTAATTAATGGAGCTCTTTAATGTGCAAATCAGGAACAAATTGCAAGTTCTGACTTGCATTGATTATGAAAACATTAATTGAACGAGTAAGACCCTAAAAAAGGCAGAATCCCAAGTCTTCCAAGAGACCAAAAAAAATACAAAGCTCCGGAAACCAGGCGAGTCTGACCAATGTCTAAAATGTAACTTAAAACTGAACACTCTCACTAGTACGCAATGAATTAAAAAAAGAAACAAACAAAAAAACCCCACAACAGTTTAATCAGAAAGCAATCACTATATAAAAGTCCACTATTCCACCACTGTCTTGCATTAAGCAGAAAAATGAGTGTTTACTCCAGAAGCTTATAAACACTGCTTTAAGGGGAAAAAACTACTTTATATATACACACACTTACATGTATACAGGGATAAAAAAACAATGCTGTCTCTTTAAAAAGAAATTCATCCTATATAAATTATAGCCATAAACTTTTCCTGCAGTGCAGCCTAATTAATTCTTGTTCTATACACAAAGGAAAATGCTGGGTGACAAATGGGTGTGAAGCCAGAAAGCTGCCAGGTCTGCAAAACATTTTCTACTTCAATTTATAAGCAATTTTGCAGTAAATCATCAACCAGAACCTGGAATCTCAGGAATCTCTGAGTATCCAAACCACATTATGTCACTTATCAAAGAGAAAAGGAGAAAGAACTTAAAGATATCTCATTTTTCAGTTCTAACCCACATTAAAATCTAGAAGCTCTGTGTAATCTATTATTCTCTTCTGGGTAAGGTTTAGTACCAAAGATATATATTTCTAGCAAAAATGACACTAAAGGTTGATGTAGTCCATCCCTCTATCCCTAGAAGTACTATATCATGTATCCATTACCATAAGAAATATTCCCAGAGTTATCTGGGAATAAACATACAATTATTTATACTCCCTCCCTCAATCCAAGCAAAATGTTCACAATCAAGCCAAGCTGAAGGGTTCAACAGGGAGCCACTGTGGAAAAAAAGTGGGAAACACTCCAAGGAAACAAGGCTACTGGAGAGGAAAATAGAAACTCATGGGAAACAAAGGAGGAAGCTGGGCTGCCTCTTTGGAGTCAAACCCATCCTTATCTCGTAGCAGTCACTGATCTATTCTTTGTCCTGTACTTTTACCTTTTCCAGAAGGTCATATAAACGGAATTTTAAAGCGTATAACCTTTTGAGACTGGTGTCTTTCACTTAGCATAGTACCTTTGAGATTCATCCATGTTTTTGCATGTATCAACAGTTTATTCCTTTTTATTGCTGAGTAATGTACTATAATTTTTTATTCATTTGCCCACTGAAGGACATTTGGGCTGTTTCCAATTTTTGGTAATTATAATGCTGCTATGAACATGCATGTACAAATCTTTGTGTGAACATGTTTTCATTTCTCCAGGGTAAATACCTAAGAGTGGGACTGCTGGATCAGGATCATATGGTAAATATATGTTTAATTGTACTAAAAAATAATGCTAAACTGTTTTTCCAAAGTGGCTGTACTATTTTGCATTCCCACCAGCAATATATGAAAGTTCCAGTTGCTCTGCATCCTTGTTAGCACTTGGTTTTGTCAGATATACATGTTTTTAGCCATGTAGAAGTATTTCTTTGCGGTTTTAATTTGCATGTTCCTAAACACTAATGATGATTTTAAACACCTTTTCATATGCTTATTTGCCATCATATATCATCTTTGGTAAACTGTTCAAATTTTTGCCCATTGTTTTTTTTTTTTTCCTTTTTGTCTTTTTTCGTGTCTGGCAACGGATCGCAACACTCAGTGTCGCGCCCGTACCAGACTGGGACCCGCAACGGGATCGCAACCCTCGGTGTTGCCCCCGCGCCTCGCTCAGCCAGTGAGCGGGAACCGGTCTGTATGTGGGATCCGAACC
>NW_007770124.1:5187-5985 GCF_000696425.1 Galeopterus variegatus | reverse complement strand
TAGGACACTTACTATGAATGGAGTTTGCAGGACTGGAAGCTGTTCTGGGTGAGTAAGTGAGGGAGTGGTTAGTGAATGTGAACCTCTAGGACATTACCATACACTGCTGTAGACTTTATAAACAGTGTACACTTAGGCTACACTAAATTTATTAAAAAAATAAAGTAATGGCACCATGACATTATGACGGCTACAATGTCACTAGGTAATAGAAAATTTTCAGCTCCACTATAATCTTATGGAACGACCATTATATGTGCAGTTAGTCATTGACCTAAATGTTGTTATGTGGTGCATGACTGTACACACACACACACACACACACACACACACACACACAGAGAGAGAGAGAGAGAGAAAGAGAGAGAGAGAGGTAGTACTTAAGGTTTTTAACTTGGGCAGCTGGGAGAATAATAGTACCATTACCAAAAATTGTAATCAGAGGGAAGGGGTTTAGTGGAAGGAGAGTGGACTGGGAGTGGGGGGAAAGGGGAGACGACAAGGTCAATGTGGGACAAATTTAGATTGAAGTGAAACTTTCAAGTGGAGATGTCCAAATATTTATACATATGGTCTGGAGATGAGGAGAGAGAAAATGAACTAGAGTTGTTGAAATGGAGGTATAATCATATGAAGAGTGTTTGAAATTAAGTGATCGAGTGAGCTCATCAAAGGAGAGTCTTCACATGACAGCAGATTTTAGAGACCATTGAACTGGTGCAATGTGCTCTTTTACTACTCAGATCTTAAGTGCTAACATAAGATTCATAGGGGTCGTATTAATATGTTTACTTTTTA
>NW_007770124.1:3253-4958 GCF_000696425.1 Galeopterus variegatus | reverse complement strand
ACTCAGATCTTAAGTGCTAACATAAGATTCATAGGGGTCGTATTAATATGTTTACTTTTTAAATGTCTAATATTCTAAGCTTTAGAAATCTTTAGTAATCTACCAAAGGTCCTATGGGAGGTCTTTAGTTTTAGCTCTCTCTTGTCTCCAAGTTTACTGGATGGAGGTTTGGGTAAAGTTCAAGCCTGGGAGTGCTAGCTCTTCTGTTCCATATCCTATACCACCTTCATCCAGCCAAGGGGACGATTCTGTTTAACAGGAAAGTTAAGAGTGTTTCTGGGGAATAGAGTAGCAAGTGTCCAATAAGGCCAAGGATTAAGAGCAGTTTCAATGATTCTGCTATTCTTACTCTAAGAAGCAGAGCAACGACATGACTATCCCTTATTGGAGTCCCTTCACCTGAGGTTCGTGGACTTCCAGATATCTGGAAAGTCTCTGAATATACATGAGGGATTTTTTCTTCTAGAGAGTGTATGTCTAGCTTTGTCCAGTTTCTCACTGATTTCTGTGATCCCCCAGAAATTAAGAACCATTTATAATTTCACTAAAGCCTGGTAGTAGAATATAATAAAGTGGAACCTTAGAATACCTTGTTTCAAAAGATAAAGCTCAAACAATTCATTTATTTATCCACTCAGGCCTCAGTGGGGCAGAAGCTGCTTCTTGCAGCACCTGTAGGAGTCCAGCCATTCAGAATCTCCACAGGATACCTGGAGTCCCGATGAGCTGTCCAAGATAAATAACAACAAATCAAATGTAAGAGAAAAAAATCAGGTGCAAAAATTAGAGCACAAGCCCAGTGGAAGAAAATTGTTGGAAGAGCAGAAGAACGACTGAATAGGAAACAAAAACAACAACAACAGCAACAACAACAGTGCACTTAATTGCAGCTGATAAAAGACGTCTTTGAATTTATTTATTTAAATAAATGTTATTGTGTATATTTGATGTTTACATCATGTTATGGGTGCATCTATATAGCAAAATGGTTACTATGATGAAGCAACATATCTATCATCTCACCTTTTTTGTGTAAGAAGAGCAGCTAAAATCCCAATAAAAATCCCAAATATGACACAATTAACTATAGTCATATTGTGCACTAGATCTCTAGACTTGTTTATCCCACATATCTGCTACTTTATATCCTTTAACTTAAATCTCCCTGTTTCGTCCTCCCCTTCTCTGAATTTAAAAACCTGATTTCTCAATTAAACAATTCAGTAGATGAATTAAATATAAGGATGGTCATTGTTTACATCTGAATTGGTAGCCTGAACGATCAGGTGCAAGGAATATCTCAAAGCACAAATGTAAAACCCTATTTGAAAAATGTAGGCAACTTGGATGCAAGATTGAGGATCCTTCCCATGGAAATAATTTGTCTCTAAAGGGAAAAAAAGACCAGATGGAGGAGAGGCAATCATTAATAGGTAAAGTCCCAAGACTGTAGATTATAAGAGCTCTCCAAGTTACAGTCTTTGCGGATGAGAAGAGACATTTATCCACACATGTCCTGATGAAATCCTGGAACTTTAATAATAAAGAGAATATTACAAGCTTGTAAGGCAGGAAGAACAACCAACCAACAAAGGAAAATGTTAGTGAAACACTAACAATGACATCCTTTGTTATTTTTTTAAATTAATTTACCAAAAGCTGGTAGATAGTGGAATAGCATCAAAGAATTATAACCCAAGTGTAG
>NW_007770124.1:1092-2651 GCF_000696425.1 Galeopterus variegatus | reverse complement strand
TTAATTTACCAAAAGCTGGTAGATAGTGGAATAGCATCAAAGAATTATAACCCAAGTGTAGAGAAAATGAAATATAATTGGTCAGGGTTCCTCAGATGTTCAGAATCTTGCCGAGCATTTGATGTAAATATGCACGTATGCCCAGGTGTTCCTTGGCTATTGTCTGATGTAGATGTGCGTGGGCACCTAGGTGTTCCTGGGTTGTCTGACTTGCACCCAGATGTCCTGGATTATCAGACTTAAGTATGAAGGACTGCTCTGATCCACAGTGTCCCCCGCCCCTGGGATGCCCCCAGGGGGGTCCTGGGGAGGCCGCTACTGCTTCTGGAGGCTGTTGCTGCAAGCTGTTGCTGCCAGGGCCCCTGGGATGCTCCAGGAGGCTACCGCCACTGCTGCCAGATCTGTTGAAGGTTGCTGTAAGCTGCTGCTGCTGCTGAGGATGCTGAAGACTGAGCTCACATAAGCAACCTTGCCAGTGGCTACTGGGATCTTTCCCAATTACCTAGCTCATGACCTGTGTGAGGGGTCTGGTGATCCAGCCTGGCATGTGAGGGGTCTGTGACCCAGTCCGTACAATGAGTCTGAAGGATGTGAGCCCTAGCTTGACACCAAGGTATTCTCAAATACTGTATTGTTGATGTGTCAGGAGGAAAGAGAGATGTGGAGATAAATAAGAATGCAGAGAGTATATGAAGCATGCACCTCGAGAAAAAACTCTAACTGAACAGACAATAAATAAACCATGATGAAAATCTTAAGATGGAAAAAATAAAGAGGCAAAGCAACAAGGCAGCAGAGGTGAACAGCAGTTAATGTCCTTTGCATTCCTTTCCTCTTGTTTCCATCTATACCTCTGTCTGAATAAGAATATAATCTCTCAAAATGTGATCTGTAAGTACTATGCAAGTCTCTTGCAACAGAAAGGATATGCTGTAAGGAAGTTTCTAATGTGAACTATGCTAACTCAGAAAAACCCAGGAGTTGGTGATTGTGGGGCAATGGGAAGTAGAAGCACCCCAAGGTTCTCATGGGGGCAGGGAGGGTAAATGGGTGGGGAAGGGGAAGTAAAGGTATTCTATGGGCCTCATCTTATGGGAGTTGGAGAAGATGTAGAGGCTAAGTAGGGCATCCAGGTGGGGTAGAACAGTGGTTCTTAGGAGCATAGTTGGCAGGGACTGTAGACTAGGATACAAATAAAACATAGCTATATACTATTTACAAGAAAATAAAACCTCATTTAGGCAGTTTCAATGGCTAAAATTAAAGATTGAACAAAGAGATATGAGACAAATTCAAATAAAAAGGAGTGTGTGATGGAACTTTGCAGCTGTTTTGTGGTCCAGTCACATAACGAGACCAGGATAGAATGTGGTGGGATTGCGGGCTGAGTTGGGTCAACACAATCTGTGAAACTAGAGTTCTCTTACTGTCTAAAAGTCAAACTAACCATGATTCTCGACCCAATCTTTATGGTGTTTGTGTGAATATCTGACTGCTCAAGAACACTATTCTTAGAAAACTATGCTATCTACCCTAAGTGAATCATTGTGCAGTATATG
>NW_007770124.1:0-896 GCF_000696425.1 Galeopterus variegatus | reverse complement strand
TAGAGTTCTCTTACTGTCTAAAAGTCAAACTAACTATGATTCTCGACCCAATCTTTATGGTGTTTGTGTGAATATCTGACTGCTGAAGAACACTATTCTTAGAAAACTATGCTATCTACCCTAAGTGAATCATTGTGCAGTATATGCGTGTATTAAACAACACACTGTACCCCACAAAATAAATACAAATAAAATTGACCCCCCCCCAGTTTTTAGAAGCTATATAACTGTGTCACATAAATGCATGATAGTTAAACATGCATAAAGACTTACATGGAGGGTAGCTCATAGAATTCCTTTCCCCCAAACAGGGCATTCTTTGACCATTCTTAATAAGATCCAGAAGATCTATTTTTTGGCATGAGTACAATTTGTTTTGTGCAACAAATGGCAATATTAATAACAGACAAAGTTAAATTTATAGTTAAATGCACTGAAAAGTTCCATAACAATAAAATGAAAGTTTTACATTTATGAATCTTGTATCAAATAACATAGCAGCTAATCACATAAAGCAAACATTTTTAGGAATGAAAGCAATATTTATTTATTTTAAAAAGATGACCGGTAAGGGGATCTTAACCCTTGACTTGGTGTTATCAGCACCATGCTCCCGAGTGGGCCACGGGCCGGCCCAAAAGCAAAATTTAAGAAAATTAAACTATCATGGAGGACAAAGTATTCCTCTTCCAGAACTAAACAGGTCTAGTTAAAAACAAACAAGAGTCATACAGGAAAGAAGGATAGAATCAATAAACTTTATTTAATAGATGTGTATTAAACCTTACATCCTTCTAAGGAAGAATTTTTTTCATATATGTTCATGGAACATTTACAAAATAGGTTTTGTACTTGTATGTACTTGGTCTCAGAAAACCTCAATGATTTTTTTTTTT
>NW_007770123.1:5028-5986 GCF_000696425.1 Galeopterus variegatus | reverse complement strand
CTTTACAAAGAGATTTTATATCTTTCTTATAACAGCTCTGACTTCATCAGGCCTATAAGAGTTCCAGAACATAAGGGCTTCTTTTAACACAGCCAAGTGGTAATACTTTTCCAAAAATTTCAATATTCTAAACATTTTAAGGGTCACCAATTATCCTAAAATAGTTTATATTAACAAACTTTAAATGCTAATATTTTAAACAAAAACACACACCCCTACATATACACCTCTACTGGCTTACAGTACAGAAAAAGGGAGCATTTCCAAGTGTTAACATTTTGAAGCTGTGTTATCACACAGCTTTGCAGTTCCCATAGCAACACGTTCCATTGCCTAGGTGACAGTGATCTTATGACGTCACCAATGAGCTAAACTAACTTAGAAAACACACGGACACATCCTCCTGGGTGCACCCACGTCTTAAAGTTTCCCATCAAGTCGTGTAGGGTCAGTGTACCACGTGCAGCTTCCTGGCAAGTTATGAGGACATTTCATAAACATAATTCCAGGATTTTGCCTGTTTAAGCAACTTTCATCTTCAAGGGGCTCACAAACACCAACCAGGTTGCCCCTTGTGTTATTCCAGCTACAGAGCAGATGCCAAAGCAAAGACATGGCAGCGTGAGAGAAATGTGCAGCAGCTGGAGAGAGGTATTAAGAAACGGAGAACATCCAGTGACAGTGTCACCAACTCGGGCAGAAGCAGCCACTCTGGAAAAAACTGATGAGACGCATGAACCCTATAGGCCAGCTCTTCCTTTCCCAAACCAAGTGGTCACCAAATGCGGGAGGACATGCCCACACAGGTTTCATTCTGTGAAATTTTCAGTAGGTGCCACTCACACGGGAAGGTGTCGCACACAGGCACAGACGTGGGGAGAAGACAGGTATGGAGTGTGGGCATTTAGAAATACATTTAAAAACAGAAGCTTAGAATTGGAAAGAAGATTCCAACACC
>NW_007770123.1:2088-3507 GCF_000696425.1 Galeopterus variegatus | reverse complement strand
GCAAAAAGCAAATTCCTTTTGGTCTTCAGCAATTATCAACAATTCTGCCTCTTCTGCATGGCTGTCATACAACCTAAACTTCAACTTGCTCTGTGGGATGTGGACCAAACACATTTGTCATGATAAATCAGAACACACCATGAGGATCTTCGAAGCGTCCTGCCCTCGCCTGGTTCCGAGTTGGGGGGCATTCTTTTTTTTTTTTTTGTCCTTTTTGAGACCAGCTACACCGCGCTCAGCCAGTAAGCTCTGTGAGCGCACTGGTCATCCCTATATAGGATCCAAACCCACGGCGAAAGCGCTGCTGCGCTCCCAGCGCCGCACTCTCCCGAGTGCGCCACGGGCTCGGCCCGAGTTGGGGGGTATTCTGAGCTGGAGGCAGCAGAATACCCAGTGAAAAGCAGTTTAAATAGTTGGGATTTAGTATTTCTTTAAGAGGTCTTGGGGTTGGGTGGTTCCAGGGCTGGTGAACGCAGCACCTAGAGCAGGCCAGCATTTCTGAAATTCATCTCAACTTCCTCCCCTGTGGCGAGATGGTAGCAGGAATTCCCAGCATTGTTNGCCTCTTTTTATTTTGGAGGAAACCCTTTCCCAGCAGGCCCCGCAGAGGCCAGGGCTGGGTGACAGCCAGTGCTGTGCTGTGGCTCACAGTGGAGAGAAGAGTGACTAGGATTGTCTTGGATCAATCACCAGCTAACCCCGGCCTAGAGACGTCCATCGTCCCAGGACACACGAAAGGCAAAGCACAGACCAAGATGGAATTCTGCCAGGGGCAGACAACAGGGAGAGAGAATGGTGTCCAAAGTGTCAGCTTACGTGGCTTGGACACAGTCCCCACACCCAGAGACGCTGAAATTTGCTGCTCAACTATAAGTCAGAATCAGGGCAAATTTAGGAAAAAGACTTTGGCCTCTATGACTGTAAATCAATGTACTATCTTCCTAAAATGGTCAAAGGAGAAATTAATTGAGTAAAATGAAGGGGAAAAGCTGGCCAGATGTTTCGTGTGTCATTTCAGCAGAGTATGCAGGAAGCTGGGATTGGTTAAGCCCACGCCCCTTGGTTCCCCTGGCTGGTTCTTCTGTAGCTCGTCCTCCTGGGTCTCAGCCCATTGATTCAAAATCCTCCCTAATCAGCACCTCCTCCCTGGACCCCAGGAGCCTGGTCTCCACTCGACTCTCGGCTCTTGGTGCTGCGAGGCACCTTTCACCACGTGGACTGAGGTAGTTGCCAAGGCCCTTCTTTGCCGCCTGCAGGGTGTGGGCCTGGGGTCCCTGCTGCTGTCTCCTCCCCAGTAGAAACAGGATGCCCACTAACATTAACTCACTTCATACTCCAAAGAAGAAACAATTTTGTAATCTAGCAATACCAGGGTGATGTAAGAAAATAAAGAGTGAATCAAGTAAATTCTAGCACTGC
>NW_007770123.1:0-631 GCF_000696425.1 Galeopterus variegatus | reverse complement strand
ACTCATTTTCTGGTTTTAAAAAAAGTGAACAGAATGTTTTGGTTTATTTTCCATTCAGAATATATCTCAAACTGCCATTTAATTTCTATGAAATTGAGATTTAATGTTACTGGTACTTACATGATTATAAAGGAATACCAGAAATACTTCCTTCCAAACAATAATGATTTTAGTAGCCAAAAGTTGACCTGATATTTGCAACTTTTCTTCATAGAATTGTTTGAATAACAAATTTATTTTGTACTTAAATTATTTGCATTTTCAAAACAGATCTAAATACTCCACTTTTATATTTGTACCTATACTAATAAGTAAAGCATATTAGTTTACATTTTTGAAACCTATTTGGCTATGCTCTCAGATGTTAGAGACACATTCCCAAGAGAAATGCCCCATCAGACACCATTTCTTCTGCACAGGTTTCACCATATACATGAAGCCTCTCCGGGGGTGTCAGTGCAGACCCCTGGGAAGTTCATAGTACTAGCAAACGACACAAATGCTCAGATTCTCTTTACAGATGTGTTTGCAACCTTACGATTGGTCAAGGAGAGCTGTTTTTAGTGGCAGATGATGGCAAATCTGCTCTAACTAAATGGCAAAAGCATAAATATAAATCCCATTCTTCTGG
>NW_007770122.1:0-5986 GCF_000696425.1 Galeopterus variegatus | reverse complement strand
TTCTTAACGACAATGGGAGGCTCCCAGGAGCAGGGCCGCTGTCTTGCCATTTATCCAGCACATGGCACATGCTTTGAACAGATACTGAGATAAAACACTCATCCAGATACACACATGCACATCTTCTTAACGACAATGGGAGGCTCCCAGGAGCAGGGCCGCTGTCTTGCCATTTATCCAGCACGTGGCACATGCTTTGAACAGATACTGAGATAAAACACTCATCCAGATACACACATGCACATACACAGACATGCGAGTGCGTGTGTGTGAGAGATACGAGTCACTCCATCAGTAACTCTGGAGACAGGTGCTATTTACCATCCTGGTGTTACAGCTGATGAACTTGGACGTGGAGGCCCAAGGAGGCTCAGAAACTTGCCCAAGATCAATGTCAGGTAAGGAAGCCGTGCAGCCATATTCAGACTCGGCCTTCCGGGGGCAAGTGCTTCATGCCGAGTTCTGTGGACAACATTAGTCAGGACTAGTTAAAATGAAATGAACAACTCAAAGTTAGGATGGACCCCTAGACCAAGTCCCTGAACCTCCCCCACGACAGCGTAGACAGTGAAAATCAGGGCTGCGCTGGGTGGTGCAGCTCAACACAGAGTCCAACACTTCCCTTGTTTTCCGTCCTGGACGTAGGCAAATGTCTCAGTGGGCACTTGGGGCATGTCAAAAGCTCAGCATAACTCCCATGATCTCACCCTGAGCCACAAGGGATCTTGAGATCCCCTGAGCCCTGCCCTTACAAGCATGGGAGGGAGGCCAGGGCTGTGGCTGCTTTTCTTTCACATGTTAGTACTGGCCAGACCCACTTGGCTTTTGCTGAGAACACCAACTAAGGGCATCCTGCCTCGTCTTTTGAACTTTTAGGGATCAAGTCATGCCCTTTAAATAGACGGGATGACTCTGACCATATTCGATTAACGTAGGACATGCCAGGCTCTGTCCCAGAAATAATTCCCAAGATGAAAAACTGTGCCGTTCTCTTGCCCATGGGATCCTGGGGACATGATTTCCTACACATTTCTACCAGGTGGGAAAATAACTGTCATAGTTTTCACTGGAACAATTATATATTTAGCCTTTGTTAAATTTAGACTTCCTAATTTATCTCTGTCACTAAACAACGACACACAAACAAGATGCAATTTTTCTAGCCAAAATAAACAGAGCCAATAGTTTCCCAGATATGGTAATGCCTTACCCTGAGAGAGGGTGGATGCCTGCACTGGGCTCGTTCTCACACTGGGCCGAGTCAGGTGAGGGGTGCCCATGGTGAACTGGATGCACCAAGACCACCGAGATGATTAAATCGCTGCTCTGAGTGACCCTGTCAGAAAGTCTGCAGGCTTTGATTTGTTGCAGCCATGGTGCCAAGTTACAGAAATGAGTTTTCCAAGTCCCAGCTTCCCCCAGATTGATAGAATCAGGGGCTGAGGATGAGAAGGGGATTTGGAAGCCCCCCAATACACTCACCCTATCTAAGTGCCCAGAGGAGCTCTGGGATGGGGGCACCCTTGCCACGGTGACCATTTCAAGTCCTTTAAATGAATCTGCTCCTCTGAGGCTCCCGGTGAATGTGTCATCCTTCCAAACACGCTCCAAGCTCCACTTTCTGAGGCTACACAGAACCTGTCTAATCCTCCTTCCACATTAGAGGCATCACAATATTTGAAGATAGTTATCAGGTGACCCCAAGTAAAAGACTGCTAATTTCTTCTCTTACCTCAATGGCATTTGAAATAATTGCTGAACGGATGAATTATTCAGTATGGTGATGAGATAATTGGTTAACTGTTTAGCTTAGGCCCTTATCTCACTTGAGGAGCCAAATACATTCCATCTGGATTAAATATAGATTCTTCTAAAATGAAATCATAATATAATAAACATTTTTTAAATAGTGAGAAGAAAATGTTGGTAAAAAATAAATCTGCGACCGAATGTGACTTTCCTAAGCATAATACTAAAATCAGAATACACAAAGAAAATATTCATTGATTTTTCAAACTGAAAAATTACAAGCAACTTGATGTTAAAATAACCCATAAAAAATTAAAAGTAAAACAACACATTGGGAATATTTGTACCGTATATGATAAGTAACTGGAATCCTTAATATAATAACAAACTTCACGAAACAATAAAAAAATTAATGAGGGCATGCATAAGTTACTCACAAAATAATAAATTCTCATGGCTAATGAGCATTAAAAATATTTAATCTTTTCATTAACCAAAACAATGCAAACTTAGAAATGGATGTGTTTTCCACCTACTAGATCAGAAAAGATTAAAGACGTATAATGCCCAGCCTTGATGAACTCTGGGTAATGAGAGGCATGTGAGCACTACGCAAACTTAGAAATGGATGTGTTTTCCACCTACTAGATCAGAAAAGATTAAAGACGTATAATTCCCAGCCTTGATGAACTCTGGGTAACGAGAGGCATGTGAGCACTATGGTCCTTCTCCAGGGAAACCCATCAATGTGTATCAAAACCACTTTCCTCCAGAAATCTCACTGCGGTGATTTAAGCTAAGGAAACTATTAGGAATGTTGGCAGTAGGCTGACAAGGTTGATTAATTAGAGTTTTGAAATAAGAGTTAAGACTGTTGATGGTTCTACAACATGGAATTAAGAAAAATATACTTTCTGATGGTTTCAAAACATAGGCTTGTGGCATATTAAAAGAAAAAGAAATTAAGGTCTGGTATCCAATGCAAACCCATGTTTAGTCATTTAGATAAACATGTTATATCCTTACATATATGCATAGAAATTATTCTGGAAGGACATATTATCATGGTCTACGTCTAGAAGATGGAATTACAGGCAGCTTCTGTTTTGCCCCCCTTGCATATATGTATTTTATGATTCTTCTATAATAATCTTGTATTTATTACATTCTAAAAACAAACCAGGAAAAAGAGGTAGCATGTAGGATCTGTTATATCACTAAAATAATAGAAAATCCAAAACCCCAATGCTGGCATGGTTGTGGTGAAACAAGCACATGTCTACATTGTCTGTATGTAAATTGGGGGGAATATTTAGGGAAGTCAACATGTCATTACCGGCAAAGAAGCACATAAAGGTTCATTTCTTCGCACTGAGTAATGCCATTCTGAAAGTAATTTTCAAGCACAAAACGGTCCTGGTAGGTTCTCAGTACAGTGTTACACATGTGGGAAAATAAGTACTCTTATGATAAGGAGCTAAGTAAGTGATACAAAAGCTAACTAGACTATTCTACCATCATTAATGTTGTAATTGCCAATTTTTATTTAGTAACACATAATTTTGTGTTCAGTATTTAAAATTATGTCTAAATCCCAGTAATTCCATCGTACCAGGATTACGTGTTTATGTGCATGCAGGCAAGGAAAGGGAAGGAACCCGAATGTGGAAATGTGAAAGCGGTTTGGCTTGTTGGTCTTGCAGAGCTATAGATGAGGATTTTTGAGATCTAATACTAGCATAATCATGCTTTCATGTGGCTCTGGTTAAAATAAAACAAGGGGAATGGGTTTCAACTGTTAGAATTTGCTCTTAATGGAAACAAACTGTCTTTCGTTGATCACACTCCCTTTTCTGACAACCCCCAAGTGACCTGTTTAATAATCCACTCTGGAAGTCTGCCTGGGCCCAACATCAACTTTATCAGTTCAAGTAACTGTGTACTAAGTAATAGAGAGAGACTCGGTAATCGCGGGCGTTCATTTCCAGCTACGTTTAAAGTGTGCCCTTCCCACTCACCCACCCAATAGCCAACCGTGGTAGAACATGAAAACGATCATTCCTCCTATTTTGCATTCTACAGGATGCATTGCTCTCCTTTACCTATTTGATCCAGGTGTCATGATCCTGGTTTTTACAGATGGAGAAACTGAGGCTCAGAGAAGTCAGGACCTTGTTCAGGGCCGCAGGCTGGGGAGACTGAGACAAGACTGGATCTAAGTCTATGGTTGCTTCCAACACAGCACAGCTGTCCCACAGAGCAAGTGCCATTAGTTGAGATGTGAACACTGGGACCAGCCAGCCAGGATTGGAAAACTTGTCATAGGCTGAAGGCGTTTTCCAGTGATGATGCAACAGCATGCTTTAGCTTCAGACCGTCTCAGACGCCCAGTCTGGAGTGCAAACTCCGTCAGTGACTGAGGTGGAGGCTCTTACTTGTCATAGGCTGAAGGCGTTTTCCAGTGATGATGCAACAGCATGCTTTAGCTTCAGACCTTCTCAGACGCCCAGTCTGGAGTGCAAACTCCGTCAGTGACTGAGGTGGAGGCTCTTGGCCGAGCCTCAGACTTTCCTACTCTTCCTTACGTAGCAGGCGATGCTCCCAGCCTGCCTTGCAGTTGGGTGTAGCCAAGGGGCTGAGTTATAACTAGTGGGTCCCTCTCTTCTTTCCTCACTTGTGCCTGAATGTCAACCCCCTGGGTGGCCTCAGGAAGCACATGTTGAAGATGGTGGAGTCAGCAGTGGCCTGGGTCACTCAATGGCCAAAGCCCAACCATGACCGGGGGCCACTACTGACCAGCAGCCTCTGCCGCGCACTGTTGCTTTAGTGAGGGATCGTCTGTAGGGATGGGTTAGTCTCTGCGATGTGTCAGGCAGGTTGACTAGGACAACGACCATTCACTTCACTTTTCTGCGCGATATCATCTATCTGCATCTTTTTATTCTTCTTAAAGTCAGTCCATCAAGAGGCCCATGTTGTGTCTGTAACCATCAAAGACATTGGCCCTGCGTCTTTGAGTGAATACCATCTTATCCTTCAATGTCCTCATTCGTAATCTGGCTGTAATGATAAAGGTAACACCAACCCAGGAGGTTGCTAGGAGGGTGGACAAAGATGTTAGGTAATGTTTTACAGCTAGAAACATGCACAAAATCTTTCTGCAACTCAGCCTCCTAATCTGTGCTGTGAATTTATTGTTAACCTGATGAGGTAGTCAGTGGGGACCAGGGGCAACACCTGGCACCTGTAGTTAGTTCAGGACATGGGGTTGCTATTATTCCTCCCCCGTCCTGAGCTTTCTCCTGCCTCTACTTGTCCCATTACAGTGGGCAACCCCGCCCGGCCCCCCATTGCCCTGCTCACAACATGAGAGCACCTCCCCCTCTGTCTCTTAATTCCACCTGCTCTCCAAGTCCTCCAGGCTCCCTCTGGGTTTCCTTCCACCCCCACTGCAACAGCCACCTGTTGCAGACCCTCAGCCTCTCCCATGTTCTCCTGGAGCCTCTTGACCTGCCTCCCGCTCCCCCCATACACACCAGAGGGAGGGAGAAGCTGGGCAGGGAGAGGCCCTGGAGCACTCAGGAAATGGGCCCGGCAGCCCCAGGACAGAAAGCAGAGTGTCTGCACCTGGTGGAGACCAGGGACTGACGCTCGGAGGGGGCCAAGCAGCAGTGGGAGAAGAGTGGATTATAAGATGGGAACGTTATGAAAATTTTGCCCGAGGAGACTAGAACCAGAATGGGGCTCATTCCCCCCATGCCAGCACCTGCTCACAACATGAGAGCACCTCCCCCTCTGTCTCTTAATTCCACCTGCTCTCCAAGTCCTCCAGGCTCCCTCTGGGTTTCCTTCCACCCCCACTGCAACAGCCACCTGTTGCAGACCCTCAGCCTCTCCCATGTTCTCCTGGAGCCTCTTGACCTGCCTCCCGCTCCCCCCATACACACCAGAGGGAGGGAGAAGCTGGGCAGGGAGAGGCCCTGGAGCACTCAGGAAATGGGCCCGGCAGCCCCAGGACAGAAAGCAGAGTGTCTGCACCTGGTGGAGACCAGGGACTGACGCTCGGAGGGGGCCAAGCAGCAGTGGGAGAAGAGTGGATTGTAAGATGGGAACGTTATGAAAATTTTGCCCGAGGAGACTAGAACCAGAATGGGGCTCATTCCCCCCATGCCAGCGGGATGCTCATAGCAGAGCCCACAGTCTAGATAGAGCAAGGCTGCTGGTGATAGGTTGGCAG
>NW_007770121.1:5368-5987 GCF_000696425.1 Galeopterus variegatus | reverse complement strand
ATCACTTGTTCTAGAACTGTATTCAAGCAAAACAAACCCCTGGGACTAGACAGACTATGCTGGAATCCAATAGGCTGTTGGAAGTATCCTGCATACCAAGGAGCAGATGGATTTTGCTGAAATCCACCATTACTCAACTCCAGATCCTCCATAAAAAGACAAAATTCAAACATGGGTACTTTAAATAGGCATAATTTGGACTCTCATTGAGGAATTTTTCAAGTTATGGGGTAGGTTGACTCCTTAGAGCTGAAAAAGAACTAACACTCTAAGAACTGAAAGAGACTGCAGACTTCAGGTGGGGATGGTCCAAGTTCAGGTGAAAAATACATGAATTACTCAGAACCTGTCATCTCTTCATGGGCAGCCATAGAGTTTCCATGTTCAGAAATTTATTTCCTTCTTTTTATTTCTAAGACAGACTTTCTAAATATTAAACCATTTTTTTCCCCTCCTTGGTTTTCCAAATCTCTCAATACAATAACAATTAATCCTAGAAATTTAAAACTGGAGGGCCGAGCCCGTGGCACACTCGGGAAAGTGCGGCACTGGGACTGTAGCGACGCTCCCGCCACGGGTTCGGATCCTATATAGGACTGGCCGGTGCGTGCGCTCGCTG
>NW_007770121.1:0-3718 GCF_000696425.1 Galeopterus variegatus | reverse complement strand
CCCAAAGATACCTATGATACTTAGGATGACTCTTTACTCTCAGTCTTTTGTATCTATCATCTTGTCCCTTATTACTTTCATTTCTTTTCATTACCTATATTAGTCCATTTCTGTTGCTTATAACAAAATACTTGGAACTGGGTGATTTATAAATAAAATTATATTTATTGCTTACAGTTTCTGAGGCTGGGAAGTCCAAAGTCCATCAGGTGGTGGTGACAGTGACCCAGGGGTCTCACATTACGAGGTGGTGGAAGCAGAGAGAGCAGAGAAAGAGAAAGACAGACTGTCCTCTTCTTTAAAAGCCTTCAGAACCATGCCCCTGACCACCATTTTTAATCCGTTCACTACTGCAAGGTCCTACAATCCAATCACCTCTTCAAAGCCCCACCTTTCAATTACCATAATAGAATTTCCCACCCTTTTAACAGTCACAGTGGAGACAAGTTTCTAATACATAAAATTTGGGGTACACAATTCAAATTTCAGTGAGTTTTGGGGGACATAATTCCATCTACAACACTACTCTACATATTATGAGAGCTTCCCAAATTTGCTTAACATTACTTATTTCTTTTTTCTTCTAGCATCAGTTCTACTTATTAATACTGCCCATGCTGCTGTTGAAATTTTGGTTCCTTAGCTTTGTTCTATAGCCTTTTTATCCTCCTGCTTTACTCCTTAGAGATTAATTCTTTGATTATATATAATGCACACTGTCTTAGATCCTTCTAACTTACTAAGCAGGTTTCTTAAGCTAGTTTTAGTTTTTCAGAAAAATATCTAGTCATCTACAAATGGGTTTATATCAGTTGATTGTGTCTTCCTCTGAGTCCTCAGGATGATGCTGTACAAGTTTTCCTTTATAAACATCAATTTGTTTTTCCTGTTTGTCTTTGGAGGAGGTACTATCTAGACTCAGTGTTTATTTCTCTTGACTTTGCTGGGTCTTCCAAGAGCCATAGATAAAGGACAGGTGGAGCTGCCTATTTTCTAATTCACTTCTCAGTGTCTAATCAGATTCCAGCTGCTGCATTCCTATGAGAATTGATACTGTGTCTTTTCTTATCTCTCCAATTCTTACCTCTTCAATGCTCTGAACAGATAGTGTACAAGAAAAATACCAGTACCTTCCCAAGAGTACCCTTTTAGGAAGATTCACTTGCTTATCCCAAGCCTACAACTCTTTATCCGGAGGGACTACACATACCACATTATGTGGGCCCTAATATTATCTTCCCCAACTCATCTTATGTGCTAAGATATTTTCTGGGATTTGACATCACTAATGAAGTAAGAGTGACACTGTAGGAGAAGAGAGTTGGAACGTAAAGCACAGCAGGTCAGACGCTTTAAGTAGTAACTAACTAGTAGACAGATGGTGCCTAATTATCTCAAGGATACAACAATTTGAATTTTAGATCCAAAGAACAGACAATGGTGGAAAGACATAGAATTTTTTTGGTTTTGGTTTTGATTTTGTTTTGTGTGTATCTGTGTGTTTTGGAAAAAAAAAAATATTCATCATTGTAAGTTTTGGATTGGAATTTTAAGATTTCTGATTGAAACCAATTTAGAAATTAAAGAAAGCTTTGTCCTAGTTCTGCCTCCATCTGCTTTGTAAATTTGGGGAAGTTAGTTAAGCTAAAGTACATTGCATAGTTGAAAGTCATCAATGAGTTCAACACACCTTTTTTTAACCCCTACAGTAAATTAAAGTCTGTGATAAATAATGAAAATTTCCCTGAGCTTCTTACAGCATTGGTTTTCCATCACTTCTTGTCATGAGAGTTTGTTGTAACAAAATCATACGGAAGAGAGAAAGAGAGAGAGAGAAGATCGCTCCTCTGAATAAAGCCAAAGCTGAGAGACAGGAGGTCTGGAGTGTTCCATGTTTCTCTTCTTCCTTCCTGGCAGCCGCTGGAGACCTTTGTGAAATCTCCAGGGTACAAAGGAGCACAGGACAGAATCCATGGCATGCAGGATTGTTATGAGATCAAAGGATATAATATATGTGAGCACTTTTAGTGATATGCAAACATAACAAATATAAGGTTCAAGGAAATTTTATCTTTCCATCAACTTATTTTGTTACAAAGCATCTATCATATTTTTCCAATTAATTATTTATTCTAAACATTTGAAACACCATATCATATTATATCATACTTATTCTTAACTACCTAGAGTTTTTTGCAGTATTTAAATTAAAACACTAATTTGAATTGAATTGATCAAGAATGAGAAGTATTAATTTGTAGAAATGTAATTATTACTAATTTAAAGTGTGGCAATTCTAGTCTTTTTCATGGTGAAGTGGATACATTGGTATGTTTTAATGAAATAGGATATTTTCACCAATGGGCTTCATGCTGTTGTGCATTTGTACAGGTGTGTGATGATTGATTCCTTTTCTTAATTTGAAGTACTTCAAAGTATTTTCTTTAAATAAAATTTGACACCATTACGAAAAGCTATATCATACCAATGAACTGCGTTTTATATGGTAATATCACTGTATGGTAAGTTTCTATCTTGCTACTTCTTTTCTTTTTGGTGGCTGGCCTGTACAGGGATCCGAACCTTTGACTTTGGTGTTACAAGGCCATGCTCTAACCAACTGACATAACTGGCCAGGCCTATATTGTGTTTTTTCTGTGATTGCTATCTGCTTTTATTTACTTTTCTTGCCAATGAAAGTTTATTTATTAAACTTATTGTTTTTACTAATTATAACAGTTACTTTAAGCAAAGCATAGGTTCTGCATATATTAACAGAATGCTGTTTGAGTTCCAGCTTTCAATGAAATGATTTCCTAAGAATCGATTGCATGCCTGATGGCAATCTTTCTTACAATAGCTGGAAATTCACATTTCAATATATCTAATGGCAAATGAGAAAAGTGGCATCTAGACAGCGTGATTTATCTATAGCTTTGTTAGACTGAAGATATAATCAAATAAATCAGTAACACATATTGGTGAGAAGGAAATGGTCTTAAAAGTATTTCAAAAATCAAGATTATTTTATAAACACATCTATATATTCACAGTAAAGCAGAAAGTTGAAGCTCGGATTATTACAAACAAAAAAGAATTTGCCTCAAATATAATCAAATAATTTTTCTGAGTCCTGAAAAATTTTTACATGAATAATTGCCTTATCCTTCCTCTGTAGTTTCAATTAGTTAAATATACATTTATTGAGTGTCTATCAATGTGCCACACCTGTATTTGGTGTTGAAAATAGAAGGTAAATGAGGGATTATAACTAAACTCAAGGGTGAGATAGACACGTAGGCAGATAATTCCAGTAAAACATTTGGGTATTATATAATGTTAGGAATCTGATCGACACAAAAATTATAGCAGTAGAAAGATTGGCTTTCTATAGTGGAGTCTTTACAAAGAAGGGACAGCCTTAGCAGGGTTTTGAAGAATGAATAGAAATTGCTAAATGAACAAAGAAGGAGTCAGAGACCGTTCCAGGCTGAGGGAACAAATGGCATCTTTGTGTGTAGAGATGAAGCTTGAGTGCTTTTCTACACAATATCTGAGAAATTTCTTGTTTCCCTATTCTAATTTTCAATTGATCGGCTGATTATTCTGCCCAAGCAAAATACACTTTCTGTTTATGCTAATCCTTGTAAATTTTTTTTTAATGCATAGAGATGCCCACAGAAGAAAGTGGTTTAGACCAAAGTTTTCAGACTTGACT
>NW_007770120.1:0-5987 GCF_000696425.1 Galeopterus variegatus | reverse complement strand
GTTTGGGAAGATGGAAAAGTTCTGGGGATGGATGGTGATGATGGCTGCACAACAATGCAAACGTACTTAATGCCCTGAACTGTACTAAAAAATGGTTAAAATGATAAATTTAGGTTATGTGTAATACTTTCCCCAGGACAAGTCTCATGGCCTCCGTGGGCCTCAGTTTCCTAATCTTCAAAATGGGGGAGAAATCCATTCCTCCCTATTCTCTGAGCCTTGGTATGAAAAGAGAACCCATGCCTTTGTTCTCTCCCAGGTCATTTTTCAAATGATTCTTTACAAAGAAACTAAAGAGAAATTAAAATAGAACTAAGGACAGAATGGCCTCATGTCTGAAGTTTGGGAAGATGGAAAAGTTCTGGGGATGGATGGTGATGATGGCTGCACAACAATGCAAATGTACTTAATGCCCTGAACTGTACTAAAAAATGGTTAAAATGATAAATTTAGGTTATGTGTAATACTTTCCTCAGGTCAAGTCTCATAGCCTCTTATGTGTAATACTTTCCCCAGGACAAGTCTCATGGCCTCCGTGGGCCTCAGTTTCCTAATCTTCAAAATGGGGGAGAAATCCATTCCTCCCTATTCTCTGAGCCTTGGTATGAAAAGAGAACCCATGCCTTTGTTCTCTCCCAGGTCATTTTTCAAATGATTCTTTACAAAGAAACTAAAGAGAAATTAAAATAGAACTGAGCACAGAATGGCGTCGTGTCTGGGGGGCAGATTCCCGGGCAGACAGGAGGCTGGAGGCTTCTAAGAAACTGGAGTTGAGAGAGAGAAAGAATTGCCCCAGGGCACATAGCAAGCTGAGGCAGACCAGGCCTCCTGACTCCAGCAGAGCCTCCCCAGACCCTAGGCCCCCCTCACCCAGCCAAGGCCCCCAGGCTGCTCAGGTGGCATGTGGCTTCTGGATGAGAGCTGTATCCCACCCTCTTCGCCCGGCCAAGCCCAGCACACCTTGCTTCCTCCTGAAAGCCCTTGCTGGTGAGACACCCTTTCAGTGGGCCATGGCAGTCCCTAGAGTGTAGCTCCCTAAGGGTGGGGCTCTACCACCAAGCCCAGCACACCTTGCTTCCTCCTGAAAGCCCTTGCTGGTGAGACACCCTTTCAGTGGCCCATGGCAGTCCCTAGAGTGTAGCTCCCTAAGGGTGGGGCTCTACCATGTATCTCTGTAGCTAATGGTTGAGGGTCTGGATCCAGAGCCAGGTGCCTGGGTTCAAATCTCCCACTTGCTAGCTGAATGACCTTGGGCAGCCTATTGAGCCTCTCTGTGCCTCAGTCTCCTCCCCCATACACAGGGATAATAAAAGTGTCTACCTCATACAGCTGTTGTGAGGGTTAAATGGGTTTGTTCACTCAAAGCAGCAGGAAGAATGCTGGTGTCTTGTGAACGGTGAGGCATGTTTACCGCCGCAGGACCCTGCTGCTCCTGCGTGCATCTGCTCAGGATGTGGGTGCTGAATGAAGAGGGTCATAGCACAGCTTTGGGGGTGAGGGCCCTGACTATGGGTTCCCTTTTCGGGCTTCACATCTCTATAGCAATAGAGGGGGAGATCTTCACAGACCTCCCTCCCATTTTATTCCTATAAAAGCTTGGTCCAGCCCCAGCCCTGCCATGGACGGTGCGGGCGGTATGGTCAGGACAGGAGACCCACCCCTTGCTACTTTTTGCTATTTCAGGCTGATTTGTTGACATGACAACCAGGTGTTCTGACCCAGATGCCCAGCACTTGGTTTCCACCCCTGTGCTTGTGTTCTGCGATGCACAGCCTCAATCCACCACTGCCTCCATGGTTGGAGAGACATTTTCACAGATTCCATCAGGGCCCCTCCCTTTAACAGGTAGAGCAAGCAGCAGATGGAGTGCCCTGCTGTGATGTGCATGGGAACTGGTAGCTCCACTCCCCAGAGTTGAAAAGTGGGGCTTAGGTAAACCCTGAGGGAGACGGAGCCCCTGTCTGCAAGCCTTCCATCAAACCTTGGTGCTGACCTGCCTTCCCAACCAGGAGCTGATGAGGGCCCATGCATGCCATACCCAGTCTCCAGGCACCCGTATTTTAGGAAATGTCAAGTCCAGAAGCGCTCACAGGGGTCATCTGGGCCAAGCACAGCTGTACTGCATGGCTGAGAAAGCCAAGATCACACAGACCCCCACCATTTGGCCCAGGATCCAGGACATCCACCAAGATTCTATTCACATTGCTCTAAAATAGATGTTAAAGAATGTGCTGAATTCTCCTGCACAACAACAGAGCACACAGAATTTTATTTTTAAACCAGGAACTTTGTGATCACTAACAATGTGCCAGGGACACTTATGAACTAAGTGCCCACTCGGGTGGCAAGAACAGTAACAGTAAATAACAATAAAGGCTCTTGACTCCTGAGGCTTGCTGTGTGCCAGGCAAAGTCCGACACACTTCACAAACCTCCTTTCAGGTAAGTGCATGCCCACAGCATCCCCCATTGTACAGATTTGGAAACAGAAGCTCAGAGAGTTTACATAAGCAGCTCACGGGCACACAGACAGCAGAAGGGGAGCTGGGCTTGGAGCCAGCCTGGCTATGCAATCACCCATGACTTCATGTGGGTGAAGGGGCTGCAAGCATCCCACCATCCTGGAGCCCCAGAGCCACCTGAAACTTGCAGCAAAACACTCAGAGAAGTGAGGAAGAATGAAGCCATGCCTGGGGAGGGGAAGGGCCTATGACTGGGGGAGAGCAGGAAAAAGTATTCATTTATAAGTAAGTTCTGCAGGAAAAAGTATCCATTTATAAGAAAGTTCCCAGAGCCATGCACTGAGCTAAGCCCTTTTGATTACAACATCCACCTTAAAGATTTCTTAGAAGAAGACCAGTAACCAGGACTGAGGAGGCCAGAGAGACTTCTTGGAGTAGGAGGAGGCTTTGGAATTGGATGAAGGACAGGACTGTCTTCTTTTCTACAGCTCCGGAAATGCGTCACTGACTCTATAAGTACGAAGCATGCGATATTCCATCCTGACACCACACACTGCCTTCTCCACATTCTCTAGAAACAGAATGAGCACAAAACTACACAGGAAGATATATTGTTAATATGGTGTGAAACATAAGAAAGAAGACAAAGGAATTTCATGAGGAGGTTGGCAGAGGCAGTCAGCTGAAATAAATAAATTAGAATGTGGCATTGTTCTCTTTGTGTACATTAGCTTTAATTGCTATTTACTGAAAAACTAAAACCTCACATAGGAAAGAAGAAAAAAAATCTGCAAACTTTTGCATCATCAGTGTCTGTATAACAGATCTAACTTGGTGGGGGTGGGTGGGACTTTCACCTCCTGCCATCAAGGCAGGGCCTGGCCCAGGCATGGACACAGCAGATCATGAAAAAAAATCTGCAAACTTTTGCATCATCAGTGTCTGTATAACAGATCTAACTTGGTGGGGATGGGGGGGACTTTCACCTCCTGCCATCAAGGCAGGGCCTGGCCCGGGCATGGACACAGCAGATCACGGCCTGGAATGTCTTTCCACGTGCCCGGCAGGCATGTGGATCTAACAGTCCATGCAGCGATTATGAAGGCAGTTAACCTGTGGGGCGCATCACACTCCTGCCCAGCCTGGAACCCGCCCGCCATGTGGGATGGACAGAATTTTCTCAGTTCTGTCATAGCACACCCCCGGGTCCTCTACGTGGGTTTTGCTGTCTCTTACCAACGAGCCTGTAATTGACATGGCTGGTCCCCACCCTCCATAGTGGGTCTATCTGAGGGCAAAAACCACACCTGAGCCACCTCTCCTGGGCCTGGCACTGAACTCAGGCTGGTCCATTTTGCCAAACCCAACACGAGTCAAAATGGACACCCTTGGTTGCCACCTCGGAGGGGAGAAATTCGGAGGGTCTCACTCCTGGTAGGGTCTTTGGTGGTCTTGAGGATGAGGACTCCAACCTAGGGATTTCCAACGCAGTTCCTTAGGAGACCCCCTGAAGGGAGACTGATGTGGCGTGACCCTACTGCACAGGGCTCCGGGTCCCCACCACCATTTAACCAGCAGAGGAGAGCAGGCCACTGGTGCTCCTGCCATGCAGCCACACTGCTCCATCAACGTGGGTCCTTGCAACCCAGGACCTGCAATTAATGCACTAGGCTTCTGGAGCAGAAATTGCTCTGCCGTAAAAGAGGTCCAGTTGGTTTGGCCAAACGGACAATTAAAAAAATAAGATAAAACAAAACCTTCCAGGAAACCAGTGTAATCTTGGAGTTTCAACACAGTGTGAGGGGCCAGGTTTTTCTCTTGACCCCAGTGGGGTTGAATTACAAGTGGCCTTAAATGCCAGGCTAAAGGGTGCCCCTCAGTCCGATATACCATGTGACCCCCAGACCCTTAACACACAACACACAGTGGTACTGACCAGCTCTTGGCAGGGTACACAGACATACAGTGACTGGCCAAGGAAGCTCAGGGGCAAACCCAGGACACAAGCCTGACCTTGGGACCCCAGCCCAGATGGCGCCAGGAGGATTTTCCTAGGAGAGGAAGAAAGGGATTAGAAGATGAGGCAGGACTGCCAGAGAGAGACGGGGGTGGGCATGACACCAGGTAAGGACCAGCCAGCCCAGTGTGTCTGAAGCAGACGGTAGGAGGAGAAATGGGCAGAGATGGAGCTCCAAAGTAGAAATGCCTGGACGTGGAGGGTGGGGATGCTGGGAGGTCTATTGAGAAAGGGGCAGGTGCATGCTGGATCATTGCTGCAGCTGTGCTCACAGCGGCTATGTATCCTACTCTTTCTACTGTGGTATCTACTGAATCTGAAATCACGTATAACAAAAAGCACAAGACAAAAGGAAAGAAAGAAAAAGGAAGAGCCAGGCAGATCCCCAAATCTCCCCTCTCCTCTTGTCAACAATTCCTGGCACACCTGCAGGAAATACACAACCAAACGCACAAATTAAAAAGCACAAGACAAAAGGAAAGAAAGAAAAAGGAAGAGCCAGGCAGATCCCCAAATCTCCACTCTCCTCTTGTCAACAATTCCTGGCACACCTGCAGGAAATACACAACCAAACGCACAAATTACAGCTGGGAAGAGAGGCTTCGGAGGCTGCAAAGGCGGGACAGCGCCCACTGCTCTGCCGGGCAAAGCACTTCTTCCCAGGCAGTATTTCCAGGTGATCTGACCCCTCCTAAAGCATCAACCACCATCTTCAGGCTGATGACCCCAAATCACCATCTCCATGCCCGCTGCCTCCCTGAAGCTCCAGACCGCTTATCCCCACCTGGGTGACCCGTGGGTCCAAATCTGGACTCACCACCTTCTCTTAAAACCTGTTCATGTCCCAGAAGGCAAAATACAGATGTGACTGAGTCAGAGTGAGGCTCTATATTTAGACTCTGAGAAAACTGCTTTCTCCCATGCAAGCCTTCCATGTAGGTATGATGCTCAGCAAGTGCTCAGGTCAAGTAAGAGCTCAGTAAAAGTCAGCTTTCACTTTTATTATTGTTATTTGCATTAAACTTAGTATTAACACATCCCCCTGTGCAGGTCCCCTGAGCCAGAAAATTGGGAGCCATCCTAGTCTTCAGCTCTGCACAATGTCTCCTGCCCTGTAGGCTCTGCTTGAGCAGCCTCTGCCGAACCGTGCCAGCCTCTCCACCCCACGGCCACGAGCTGGTGTCTGGCCTCACTGTCTTTCCCCTGCACTGCAGGCAGGTGCCTCTGCTTCCAGGGCTGCTGCCTCCCCTCTGCTGCTCACCTTCCCTCCAGAGTGACCTCCCTAAAATGGGAAGCTGATCATGCCAATCCCCTCTCAAAGGCTTTCACGGCCCTCCCATCCCTGGTGAGCATCTTCTCACTTCGCCTTCCAAGGCTCAGCTCAGATGTCACCTTCTGCTCCAAATCCTCCCTGATCTCAGTAAACAGGACTGACCACTCCCTCCCTGTGCCCCACTGACCTCACACACACTTCTACAACATCACCAATAATAGCCGTGCCCAGACTC
>NW_007770119.1:0-5988 GCF_000696425.1 Galeopterus variegatus | reverse complement strand
TCACACGGCCCCAACCCACCTGCAAGGGAAGCTGGGAAATGCAGGAGAGCACATAGACATTCAGTTAGCATTATGAACGGTCTCAGACATGCTACCCTGCAAGGCCCAAAGTCACACGGCCCCAACCCACCTGCAAGGGAAGCTGGGAAATGCAGGAGAGCACATAGACATTGTTAGCATTATGAACGGTCTCAGACACGCTACCCTGCAAGGCCCAACTTTAGTGTCTTTTCCTCCACAAATTCTCCCCAATCTTCCCCAAATAAGCTCCAAGTTCTCACCACCCCATTGGCCCATGATCGTGTCCTCCATGGTTTGTATTCTCCACCACAGATGGAGTGTCCTGTCTTACCCACACTTTCCGACCTCCAGCTCCTCAAAGTAGGGGCTGTGTCTTATTCAGCTCTTTAGGCCCCTTTCAAACCTAGCACAGCTCACAGATATTTGCAGAGTTCACAGAATCAGGCAGGGACCAAGAAATGTAGGAATCCAAAAGTGCCTTTGAGAAAATAGCAAAGAAAAAGAACAAAAACAAAAGTGAGCAACAAATTTTATTGAAATTCAGAGGCAAAAGCCTCTCCTGGAAAATGCTTCCCCGTTTTCTCATGTTCTGTGGGCACAGCATAACGTGAAAACATTGGCCATGATGACCGAACAATATATTACAGATTTGTTTAATATTGGCAGCTTTTTAAAAATGTTCCTTTGAAAGAGTTTCAGCAAGGCAAAGCTTTCCCTCCCAGCACTGCTTTAAAAGTTAGAAGACAGCTTTCTGCCCATTCCAAATCACCAGAAGTAAAGCATCAAGTCATAAATGTCCCCCAGTGACTGACCGGGCTAGATGGTATGTTTTTTTCCCTTCTACTTTGTAGAAAGAAAAGACAGTAAAAGTTCCTTCAGTGAGCTGCCAAGGTGCTCCCAGGCCATTGTGCAGAATCATTGTCAGGTTAAATTAGGGAGTACAGACTCCATGAGTGTAAAAAAATCAATACTTGATGGAAGATTGCTCCCCGGAAAATCTGTTTTGATTCCAGGATTAATTTGCGACCAAAGGCTTCTGCAAAATGACATGCCATTAGTCAGAAAATGAACACATTCTATCCTTGAAATTGGATGGAAATATGTCAGCTGATTGACCCATTCATTCTCCTCAGTCTCTGGCAGAGAGAGTGGGTGTGGTCGCTGTGTGAATTAGTGCCCCAAACCTGGTCCATTTTCAAAACAGGAGAAAAAAAATATTTTTTTAAAGTCCAGTGTGAATTGGGAGCCGTCTCTAGGCCGTTGTTGGAGAGCTACTGCAAATGTGTTTCATCGAGGCAGATGCATTTGTCTGGAAGGCCCGACTCTCCTGAGCTTTCTCAGCCACAGAATAAACCCTACTAAAAATCTTAAAATAAAACAAGGATTTTCACCCTCAAAGCAGTGACCTGCAATATTAATGGCAATGTAATTTCTTTGTCATATATAAAGTAACACTCCTCACACTCCTGTCTGTTAGGTTTCTCCAACTAAAAACTTTTGCAAGAGGCAAACACCAGCTCTTCAGTTGTGGTCGTGCCATGGGTCCGCAGGGCCTTTCCTGACTCGTGCAGTTAGATCAGCAGCAGGGAAGAACTGGATTCCACAGACTTAAACACATGTAAAAGGCACTCTCTTTATCTCCTTTAAATCGAACAAAATCTAATTCTGAGGCTATCAGTCCTCATCAGGAATGTTTCTCCATCCCCACAGTAATGAAAAGGCCCCAGGAGCTTTCACAGAGCAAATATCCAGGGATGCCCTCCTGTTCTTCTGTCCATACTAGCCGGAGTCCAAGCCTGCATGGTCCCTTGAAGGCAGGTGGCCCTATTGTCTTACTCAGGCACAGAAACCTTGTCAACTTTGGAGTTCTGGTGCCAGCGATCAGGCTCCCCTCTCCTCTGCCTTCCACATGTTCCCTAAAACACCTCTCTCTCCTCCTCCTCAAGTCTCCTCAGCAAGCTCATCATTGCAAAAACCAACACAATGAACAGGAGTTGTTTTCAAACATCAAGCTTTTTATCTTTCTTGGGAAGAGAGCACAAATTCCTTGTTAGCTTCTTTGAATGGCAGAGGGAAATCAAAGGAAGGCAAAACCCGCCTAGCACACGGATGTGCCCTGGAGGACCAGTTCTGCAGTGGCTCCTCCAAAGCTTCCTGCCCTGGCCCCTGCCCACCAAGATACAGACCTCAGCTCCTGGTGTGAGAGGACATTTTCATCCACTTGCTGATGGACTCTGGGCCCACACCATGGCTGCTAATGGTGTCACATTTGCTGAACGTGTGCAACCAGAGGGGGTCGTGTCTGCAAATGTTTGTATTCATTTCACTGGGAGAGAGATCACCAAGGAAAAGCTCATCTCTTGGAGCACCTCTCTCTGCAGATACTAAAGACAAAGACAGCAGTTGCACAACTGGCAACCAGGTGGCAGAAACAGTCCCACGGGACTGGGGACCTGGGATGAGGACTGTGGGGCTGAGCCTCATCACCCACGGCGACTTCACTAAAATCCTCTTACTCAGGAGTAAATTGAGATGGAAAGAGACCAACAGTCCCACGGGACTGGGGACCTGGGATGAGGACTGTGGGGCTGAGCCTCATCACCCACGGTGACTTCACTAAAATCCTCTTACTCAGGAGTAAATTGAGATGGAAAGAGACCATCTTGAAACCTGAATGTAGGAAAGGAAAGCTTCAAAATTGCTGTGTAGGCGCTGGTGCTCCAGACACTCCAGAGAACTCCTCATTATCCCAGCGTAATAGCTCGCCCTCTGGACTATAGTTCATGTTGACAATATTCCACGTTCAGGGGAAAAAAGCATCTTAGACAAGAAAACAGATGCCAACCCCCAAAGGACGGAACACCAGCCTGTGATCCAACACAAAGCATCTAATTCCAGTATTTCCATCTGCTGCAGCAGCCTGGGCCCTTTAGGCACCTCAAGTAGTGGCTTAGGGTGCAATGACATTAGCATGAATCTTCGCTCTTTAAAAAAATGTGGATTATTGTGCAACTACATACATAAACTAAATGACTAAACATTCACACGTGAAGGTTTCTTCACCCTTGCTTGCAAATGGGAAGAGGAAAGTGTCAAAGTTACATTAAATGCCAGTACGTTCTAGTAGCACATAATAATCATGTTTATTCTCTTGCATGGTCGCAGATAAGCTAGGAGTACCATAAAATAAAAATAAGATTTCTGAACAAGTGAAAAGAGAGCTGTCAACTTCCAGCCCTCTGTAGACATGAAAGAACAGTTTCAGCTGGAATGAAGACCACGATCTCTGAAATCTTTTCCCAAGATTGAAGAAGTTAGCATTACCATTGATTACACCAAAATATTTCTGCTTTCATACAAGGCTCAGTTGCTGAAAGTCTCTCTTTTATCTGTTTTAGAATATCGCCTTCCTGTGCCCTAGAAACATATCCAGCCTTGCCACAGCAGAATATAAGAATGGAACACTGGATACAGAATCCAGAAATGTGGATCTCCCTCTAGCTCCAGGATTCTAGGGCCTTCTACAAAGTTACAGGACTTTTCCAATCCACAGATAATTGAAAAGATTTTTAGATCGTGTTCTCAGAATTCCTGGTATTCCCAGACACATCAAAGAAGAGGTGTTTTCATACATATATATACACTGAAGATGTGGTATTCGTTTATGCGTTGAGTAAGAGGTATTTGAAGTAAGTCCTGTGGGGTCTCCAAATGTCATCAGTCTCGAAAGGTAAATGATTACCCAAAACTACGCTTAGGTCCCCTCTGACTTTTTCAGCTCTAAGGCAACTCGATGACACAATTTTCAATTGACCAGTAATGTTTGCTAACAGAGTTTAAATAACGATCACTGTGCATATCCTTTGCTTACAGACAACCTGAACCAAACCAGCCTCAACACTATGGTGAAAGAGATGAAGGCAACTCGATGACACAATTTTCAATTGACCAGTAATGTTTGCTAACAGAGTTTAAATAATGATCACTGTGCATATCCTTTGCTTACAGACAACCTGAACCAAACCAGCCTCAACACTATGGTGAAAGAGATGAAAGTATTCAAGATACATCTGCAACTAATTCAAGAGTCCTCTTAAACATCCTGAGAGAGCTCTTGGGTATTCTTCCCCCACCATATAGTGAGAATGTGGACGTTTTAGGGCTAGCAAGATGAAAAGACAGTTTCAGGAGAAAGCCCTCACCCACTTTAAGCAATGTCCATACGTGTCCTCTAAAGTCACTGAACTACTTGTATCCAGTCATTTGAATGATCAAATTCTGCCCCATGAACTGAATGTGAAGGAGGCAGTGAGCTCAGGAAGGCAGCTGCAGCCGCAGCCGCAGGCAGGCCGGGGTGTCCCATGGTCGGCACTGTCCTGTGAGTTTGCAGAGAGGTGGCCTCTAGAGGACAAGCACAGCTCAAGAGCAGAACCCCACGAGGAGAACCTGTCCACCTGCCCACCTTTTCTTTGTCCTCTGGCTTCTTGGCCACACTCAGGAGGCTGGGGATCAGGGAGGCCACCTGAGAGCCACAAGGTAGGGCTGACACAGAGTCCTCTCCTGGGCCATCAGTCACTCGTCACACACACACCCTCCTGCCTTCCGTGATGCCCCTCAGCTGTGGACTTGTCATGCCACTGGCGTCAGACCTGACGTCCGTGCTGTCTCACCACTGCCATGTCTCTGCCACCTCTACTTCAGCTCACAGAGACCCACCTTTCCTCACTAACCCAGCTCAGTGTCCTTTCCCTTCCTTCCCTTTCAAAAGCATTTCCCAGGCACACTGACATACAGTGTTCCTTGACAATATTTTTTTTACTAAAATCGATCTTTGCTCCAAGTCGAAGCATGAAGCACTTAGGGAGGCAAAAGATTTGGAATCAAACTGGACTGGGATCAAGGTCTGACAAGGAAAGCCTTGGGGAAGCTACTTAAACCTGCTTCTCTTAACTTCCCAGCCCATCAGCCATTCGAGAGAGAGGTGTCGGGGTTCTAAAGGATGGATTCAGCACTGGGTCACAGCAGGTGCTCCAAGCTCTCAACCCCTCCCTCTGCACTCCGACCCTGCTCCACGTGCCTGCTCCTCGTCTTTCCAACTATAATGTGAGCTCCTCAAATGGACACTTCAAGTTAAAGATAACCGGGTTCAAGTCCCAGTTCCCTGCATCTGCCACTCCCTTCCCTTCTTGTGAAAATTTGAGCAAGTTATTTAGTCTCTTGAAGTCCCTGATTCCTCACCAAGTAGGGCTAAAATAGCAGTCATCCCACAGGGCTGATGTGAAAGCCAATGACATACGTACCTAGCACACTATGGGCACGTGGTAGGTGTCCCATAAAAGAATAATCTTTTTCCTAATAATTGTTCTTTCATTGTGAGAAACTATCTAAATAATGATCCTGGCTGGCTCTCAATACCAAGAGAAATGGAATTCACTCTTCAAGGTTTTGATCAAAAATTCTTCCCAAATACCACATCTCTTCACTTACTAAACAATGCAGGTCCCTGACCCAGAGGAGAGCAACTTGGTGAGGCAAACACCAGTCCAAACCAAATTAATGGAGTAATCTATTGAGTAAAGGGACAGTTATTTCCAGGATTTTTCCTTTAATCCCAACTTCTATTTTTTATTTCTTCCCAAACTCATCCTCCTTAGAGGATATAGCAAGGACGTCAACCTTAAGAAAAAAGATCATCCATTTATTCACTGTTCTAGGTATTGAAATGGATATAGAGATGAATTCACAAAGGCAAAAAGATTGGCTGGATTGTGAAATCCCATGTAAAGATAGCCGGGTTCAAGTCCCAGTTCCCTGCATCTGCCACTCCCTTCCCTTCTTGTGAAAATTTGAGCAAGTTATGTAGTCTCTTGAAGTCCCTGATTCCTCACCAAGTAGGGCTAAAATAACAGTCATCCCACAGGGCTGATGTGAAAGCCAATGACATACGTACCTAGCACACTATGGGCA
>NW_007770118.1:4273-5988 GCF_000696425.1 Galeopterus variegatus | reverse complement strand
TTTGACTATGTACCTCTTGCATGGCCTCATTTACTGCTGTGGGATATTAGAGTGACACGCTTTCCTACCTACCTCTTGCACATGTCTCAGGACAAGTTGTAGGGACTCAGAGTGTCTCTTCCTTATACAGTACAGTGGTTAACAGGCCAGTGGGGTCTCAGAAGGCTCCAAATAAACAAATGCCGGCTTGCCTCTGCTTAGTTCATCTGATTGTCTGGAGTTGCAATGGTTAACTCAGCAACTGCTTAGATCAGAAAACAGAACAAGTCTCCCCACCCAATCTATGTAAGAATAGAAATTTAAGTGACCGCTCTGCAGATATCTGGCTGGCTCTGGGTTGACCTCATTTTCAGCCTGCAGAAAGGAGCCCTGCACATGGAGCAGCATCACTATTCCACTCAACCCAGCTTCAGCTTCTGTGGGACCAGACACATCTCCATCCCCTCCACCCCCTCCTCAAAGCAGCTTGGGGTGTAGGCCCCCCATACCCGAACAGACCTAGCAGATAACTACGTGCTGAACCTCATTCCCCTTGACCTTAGGTTTAGAAGCAACAGATTCTGTGGACACTCCAAAATGAGCTTCCTGTACCAGATCCCCTGCCTCCTGGTGATGGGTTTTCAAGGTATAAGCACATTTCCCACTGTGTATCATGAGGTGGAACTTTAGCCCTTGACCCAGAGATAATGTGCTCAAAAGTGGTCTGCAAATGGCAGTGTAATATGTAGAGTTTTTTTGACTAGATCTTATTAGGAAACTGAAGCACAGAGTCTAAGACTAACAACAAGGCAGAGAGACAAACAGCCTTAAACCTGTCTCCCTGAAGACCACGGAGCTCTCTCTCCCTGTTCCTACCCCTTGTCCACTCTCTCTTTAGAGGCTCATAGAGGTCCTGTCCAGCTTATGCAAACTGGACTTGCCCACCTGCCCCTCAGGGTGAGATCATATCACTGTAAGCCCTCTTTCATAGCTTTCCCTAGCCCTGAGGACACATTGATGACAATGTTTATGTAGATTCTTATACACAGGCAAAGGTGGGAAGGCCACAGGGACTAATTTTTGCAATGATTAAGTGTGACATGATTCTACTAAGTAACAGGGTCATTTTCAGGTGCAGACACTAAATGGTGAATTGATTGTAGAAATTTTAAATTGATAATAAACTTTTTGTTCTCACCATGAACTGGCAATCTGAACAATTTAAGAGATAAAATACTTCTTTCTAGAGGAACGACAATTCTTACCAGCCGCCTTCCCCCGAGCCTTTGTTATGCCACTAGAAGTTCTGCTCATGTGTCTGAAAATTGGTGCTGGCTGGTGGCTGCGCATCTCAGTCTCTTCCATTTGGCCTCTCATCCTCCAGTAGGCTAGATTAGCTTTCTCATTCTTTAAGGGAAGAAGGTGGGAGCTGCAAGGTCTCTTGAGACCTGGATTTCAAACTGGTACTTGATTGTTTTCAACACGTTTTATTGTTGAATGCAAGTCCCAAGCATCAGTCTAGAGGCAAGACGAGGGAATAAAGGCTCTACCTCTCAATGAAAGGAACGTGGGGCAATATTTTACAAATCTACCATAAATATCTTAATTAATAAACTTAACAATAACAAAGGTCAGAATGGGTGTAATACTCATATTTATTGAATGTCTATCATACACCATGATTGAACTAAGTTTTTACAAAGGAAATATGTTTTACTCCCATCTTCCAGTCAGAG
>NW_007770118.1:0-3273 GCF_000696425.1 Galeopterus variegatus | reverse complement strand
AAAATCACCCAGCTTCTTCCTTTACTCCTTGTTCCTTGAATAAGTGACACAACCCTCAGACCCTAGGCTGAGGCCATATGTCTGAGATCTAAGTTCTTTCTCCCCACACCCATAGCATTTCTTAGGACTCCCTCTGCCTCCTTCATGCTGGGAATTCAGATCCACCTTTCTGCTCCCCTACCCCAGAATCTGGTTCTAACTGCCTGGATGCTTTTTTTTCACTCACCTTCAAAATGCAAACTCTGACAGAAACTTGGCTTGATTGGTCAGCTTCGTCTTCCCCATCAAAAACAGCACAGACTGGAGGGGAAACCTGAAAACACAATTTTGGTGTGGAGAGACTTCCTGTAATCCCCAGATTCCATGTCTTCTCCAGCTGTCCTTGTCTCTTTCTTGACTGCAATTCTATTTTAATGTCCCTTTTCTATACCAGGCCTTAGAGATGATAGCTATGTGTTAAGGAAAGGAAGAGGTTGTTGCTTAGGATATAAAAAGGAAAATGAACAGAAGAAAAATTTGAAATTTATAATCTCTTCAAAATTGTTTGTGTTTGTCTCGACATGAGCATAACATGACCAAGATGCCAGGGGAGTACATCACTTATTATGTGCTTTTATTTGCCATAAACGCTTTAGATTGTACAAACACACACACACACACACACACACACACACACACATGTGTGCACAATACTGTCTATCCTGTTCTAAAGAGCACATCTAAGGTCCAGCCAGGCTCTTAAATGTCTTTCCTGGATAAGTTAGAATAACTTCTCAAGCAAGGAAAAGAAACTAAAGAAACTATAGCAATGGCTTAAGCAATATCAAAGAGTTAGAAAGTTGGGACATTTAGGCTTGATGCACCTGCTCAGTCATAGAAAATTCGACCCAGATTCTTTCTTTCTTCTTCCACACCTTCACCTCATTGGCTTTTTAATGTTGGTCTTCATGCCTCATGGTCTCAAGAAGGTCGCAATGGCTCTAGGCATCAAAACCTCCAAAAGCTGATCCAGGAAGAAATACAGGGCAACACCCTTCGTCTTCCTTCTTTATATTCTTCACAGAAACCCTGTCCACCCCTCACTCCCCTTACGTATTTATGAATTGATCACATGTGTCCCCTAATATCTGCTCCTGCCCTGGGCAAGAGGCTCAACTGTCCCTACCATGGACAGCATGACAGAGCTGGTGCCTTGTGAACCGTAAGTAGAGGGGAACTGCTGCTGGGCAGATGTTGAGAGCTTTGGCACATTTTAATTTTTGCTATGCTTATAAGTTAAATCGAATGAGAAAGAGAGGTCCCAAGGGCTTCATTGTGTAGCACAGGGGAGGCTGTGGCTGTAGGGGGTGGGCTTGGAACTGCCAGGCCCTGAGGATGATGCTGGAGTCAAATATCTAATTGTCTTGGTAACAATCTCAGATGTACCAATTATGGAAATGTGGGCTGTGAGTTTAGGAACACGACAGGCTTCCAAGTACTGTAATAAATGGGGGAGAGCTTTGGAATGGGGTCCTCAGTCCAGGATAAGGCCTGGCTTGCACTGCCCTAGCGCTGCCGGCTCTGGCCCTGGGCTATGGAGGAAGCAGCTTCTGTCCAGAGCGATGGGGCTGAGGACCTGGGAGGAATGAGAGGCCCTGCTTATGGGGCTGCCAAGCAGGAGATTTAGAGAAGGAAACTTCTCAACACCTATGGCCCTGAACCAGGCTGAGCTCCCAGCAGCCCAGGTGACAGTCTGAGAGAGCAGAACCTTAGAGCTGGGCCTGGACGCTGTGGGGCCGGCAGTTCTCAGCTCTGTTCTCACTGGTCTTGAGTGGCTGAGATCCTGCTGGAGCCACAGACGGAGGATCAGCAAATGTTCCCACTCCAGAGACTTTACTCAGCCAGATTTTGTTCTGGTTAGAAAGAAAAAGACTATATTCCATAGATAGATAGATGGATAGACTGACAGAGATATATAAAATATATAATATTTTAGGTATAAATTATATTTATATGTTACATATATACTATATATATAATAAATTAACTTAATATGTAATATATATATAAATAGATAAAAAATTAATTACTTATATAATATTTTAATTCTGATAAATTAAGCATGGACATTTAAAAGCAGCAATGGTCACCAATCTCATGGCTCTCTCCCCACTATAGAGCCTGAGTGTCATGAAGCCCAGGACCCATCTCCATGTCCCTGCTGGGGCCAGTAGTGACCTGTCCATTGCTGGGAATGCTGAGTGACCCAAAGGGCATCTGGGGCCACAAAGCGGCAGGTGTAAAAGAGATAGGAATTGGGTCTAGGACTGCATGGAGAGACGTTTGTGTCCACAGCTCAGCATGGGCCATTCATCCTTTGGTCGCTCCATCACACAGAGCAGCACACATGGCTCAGTAGCTGCATAGTCACAGGACAAACTACCTGATGGCCTGGTGGCAGACAGTTCTGGCTGGCAGCAACGTGGGGTCTCTGCCCAGCTGTCATGGCTCACAAGGCTGCGGGACTGTTCATACTGTCTGCGTCTGTCCATGTGCCAGCTTCCAAATATTTTTTAATTTACTCTCTGGTCTCCAGTAATCACAACTTGCCAGGTGTGACCCTTCCACAAGGATCAATGGTGTGGAGTCAGAACTGTGGGGGCAGCAACAGGCAGGATGTGTGAGAGAAAAAATGTGGCAGCTCTGCAGAAGTGGCAGCCATGTGTGAAGTAGGATGAATTGGCATCATGACCTCAGAGCAGGAGGGGCACAAACACCCTAACACACTCCATCAGTGATGCAGAGGAGATGCCCTGGAGGTGCCCATGGAGAAGGAGGGAGGTGAGCGAGGGGAGGTGAGTGAGGAGAGAGGAGTGAGGAGAGAGGAGAGGTGTGACTGCAGAGCTGTCTCCAGCCTGCTCCCCTGAAAAGATCTGAGACCCTCAGCAGCCTCCAGGCAGGGGCAGCAGCTGGGGGAGGTTTGTGCAGGAATGGTGACAGGAGAAGGTGCACATGCCCTAAAAGGCAGCTCAGCTGCTGATGACCAGATGACATCTATCCCAGACCCCCGCCCCTGACTCAGGAAGGCTTTGTGTCCTCGAGGCAGCATGAGCCAGCAGGAGCTCAGATCCAGGCTGGGTTCTGCTGGTGCCAGGCTGAGACACTGCTAATATTCTGGTGCCCTGCAGGTGATGTGAGTCTCTTTCCTGGAACACAGTGTGGAGACTGGAGATGGGGCCCACCATACATCCCCTCTGGCATCTAAGTGGGCAAAAAATATGAACATTCTTAAAT
>NW_007770117.1:0-5989 GCF_000696425.1 Galeopterus variegatus | reverse complement strand
AGAAAATTACGTTAAGTGAAATAAGCCAGACACAGAAAGATAAATACTGCATGTCAGCTAAATTTTAATATCCAAATTCCTGCAACATTTACATGTGGATATTATTTTCAATTGCAAAAATGTACTAAGTGGCACATAATTTTTTCAAATAATTAAAAGTGCTTTGTAAATTGTGACATTCCAGTACTGCACAGTGAAAACTGATTATTTAAATATTGAGTCTAATTGTACTGTAATTCACATTCGATAGATGGCCAGACATTTTTCAAATGAATGAAAATGTTCTGTGAAACCGGTTCATTATGTGAGAGCTACACACAACTACTGTGCTGTTCCAGTGTCATCACCGATGCGTAAGAAGCTCAGGGTGGGAAAGAATATTCCGTGCACATCTCAGGATTACCCATTTTAGATGCATGTACACGGTGTCTGGCCTCGAGGGACATGAGGCACCCCCACCTAGGGAGCAGATGACAGAATGGCCTGGGAAGGCTATGGACTGTGGGGAGTCAGTCTGAGGAAAGGGGATGGAACCCCTACTTACCTTCCCATAGCACAGGAACAGCCACGTGCTCGGGGGTCCAGTGCAGATGTAAAACATGGCCCTGCTCAAAACCATTCCATCCGTCAGTCAGAGGCTGCAGAGCACTAGCCCATGGGGGCATTCTGTGTGTGGGGCCATGCACTGCAGGTCAGCAGCCACAATGGTGGCCCCAGCACAGCAGGACCACTTCCCCAGGTTGCTGGGAATCTGCCCACCAGCATCGCAGGCTTTTTCCTTTCATTGCGGCCTACGTGGCTGGGTTGTGGTTTGTTTCATCAAACACCAATGAAACTACACATGCATGCATGTGAATGTGTGTGCGCATGTGCATGTGTGAGTGTGTGAGCATGCATCTCTGTATGCAAGAGCGTGTGAGTGTGTTTGTGCATGTATGCATGCGTGTGTGTGTGTTGGGGGAGCTGTGTCATCCCTTCTCTGAGGTCACCAGGTAAATGCTGTGCCCTTTGGAATATACTCCTCATGGCCCTGCTCAGCCCCATTCAGACCCCTGTCCAAGAACAAGGCCTGGTTTCCTCGGGCAGACCCTCCGGGCGGGCTCCTGCAGCCCCTCCTGGGCCTGGGCAGGTAGAGGAGGCAGCAGAGCACGGGTCACCTGCCTGTGCCCTGCTCTCCAAGTCTGGCTCCAGGCTTCTGTCCTGTGGCACGAAAGCAGAGCCTGACCCCTGGCAGCCTGGCCATGGGGCAGGTGCCAGCAGCCATGGACCGGGTCTGGGAAGCCCCCTAAGCCACAGGCTGTGCTGACGGCAGAGGAGCCCTGGGCCCTGGGCTGCTCGGCCCTGTGCTCCTGTCCCATCTTGGCTCCCAGGACCCCGCCCAACCTCCCTGCCTCAGGAGAAGCAGCCACCGTGCCGGATGAGTCATCAGTCATCCCACTGACTTACGTACTCTGGACAGCATTTTTCACGGGCATCTGTGGCCAAGGAGGCACGGCGTCCTGACGACCTCACTCTGTCTCTCTGCCTTCCTTTTCAGCTAAAGCCGGTACCACATTTGAAAAAAACATATTTTTATAAAATATTTTTCATGTCCCCTCTTCCCCCAGGTCTCCCTAGGACTACTGGTCGCTCTTCAAGTTCAGAGAGTCTCATGGCAGAGCTGGGAGCAGAGTGGGAGCCGCCTCCACCCTGGGGAGGGACACTCTTCGGCTGGGGCTGAGCTCCCACCGCGATGAGGACATCGGCTCCCCAGGCTCGGCACAGCCCCCGGCACCCAGCACCACCTGCTGAATTCTCCCTCACGTGTCCCTCGGGTCACTTGGGGATGTGAGCCTTTGGGAAAAGGCTAGAGGGAAGAAACAGTAAGCATTGACACAGCACAGGGCCTCAGACACGTCACCTACTCAGCTGAGCCTCAGTTTCCCTACAAGACCTCTCACTCAGACACCCCTTCTCCTTACGAGGACAACACTGGCTGGGGCACCTCCTCTTGTCTCAGATCACCTCGAGGATCCCTGGACCACACACCTGTGAAAGGGGCTGGGGAAGGCAGCCCCTGCCCCTTGCAGCCGACACTCAATGACTCCAGACCCCACAGAGAACAGAAACTCCCCTGGAAGCATCTTCCCCTTCCAAACAATCCCTTTTAAAACAACTTCAGTCACGTGACCAGAAGTAAACTATGCCCATCTAATTTATTACACTTCCACCCAAACTTAGACGTCAAATGCTTTATTAATATTTTCCATCATCCTTATAAGTTAAACTAGCCATGAAAATTACCTCCAGCGGAATAGAAAGTGTGGGCAGCGCGCCGGTTCACAGGAGCTGCCGAGCTGCCCCTCCTTGGGAATTTAATCAGAAATGGCCGAGGTGTGCTAAGTCTGCTTTCTCTGATACAAATATTGAAATACTTGATGAATGTCAATCACGTCTGGAAGAATGCATCCCATGAATTGCAGCAAGTGACCCGGAGCTGCTGTCCGCCAGGGTTCCAGGCCCAGGCTCAGCGCCCGCCTGAGGCCACAGGCCGCGGTGTCTCTGCTGGAGATGGAAGAGCCACAGCCACGGGGAGGCCCCGCAGGGAGTGGCACCTTGGGGGTCCTCTGCGGGGACTGTAGGGCGCAGGGCAGGGGCTCTCACCTGCTGCCTGCCCCCCCCCTTCCTTCCTTCCCTCCTTCTCATTAAAGTCTCATGGACTTTGTTCTTTCAGGATACCCAGTGGTGTAGGCTGCAGGAATCATGATATGGAGCATTTGGACATTTTCAACAAAAATTAAGTGCTCTCTTCAGGACGAGACTGTGCTCTGTCTGTTGCTACCTCTTGGTGGCCGAGGTGGCCGCGTGCACCTCCCCCAGGCGTGGTGGTGCCAGGCGGGTCTGTGGGCAGCTTGCAGGAGTCTATGGAGCTCGGATTCTGCGCCGGGCATGGCACTGGGGAGGCGATCTTGGGGCCAGAGAACCGTGGGAGCTGGGCCCATGGGATCCATGAGAGGACAGTGCCAGACAGGAATGCAGACCCTGCTGCAAACTGTAAAGCCACCCCCAGCCTGGGGACAGCCCCACACTGACCTTCTTGGTGTGAAATTGTCCTTGGTGGGCAGTGGGGACCGTGAGTGGGACTGGTCCAAGCGTCCACAGGGCTAACCCTCAGACCTCTGCTTCCTCGTCTGGGACTCGGGGCCCTGCCCACAGCTCTACGAGGTCCAAAGCACTCGGAGGGGCTGCTGGTGGACCCCAAAGCCCCATGTGGAGTGAGACGCATGTGCAACTCTTCCCTTGCATGGTATCCACTTACCTCTTCTCTGCCTGCAATGCCATGAAAGGGCATTTTCCCACATTTCTGTCACATCACAATCGGTGTGATGGGGAAACGGCCTCTTCTGCTCCAGAGTCCTTCACCGGTTGGAAATGGGGCTGATGGCTCCTCTGCACCCTCGGCAGCGATTGGCGCTGGGACCGAGGGACATGTGGCAGGAGTGGCCTCCCGGTGGCCAGTAGCACCTGCTGCCCAGGGCAGCTTGCCCAAGAGCAGGCCAGTGGCAGATGCTGAACTCCCTTCATCTGCATGAATGTGAGGTGGGGCACGGGGAGGCAGAAAGCCCCCTCCACTCCTCAGGGAGCCCCCCGGAAACTAAGCCCACTGTGGGAGGGAGCCGCCCCCTCATGTGAGGAGGAAAAGCCCCTGGGGCACAGCCGGCCCTACTGCTGGTGGCACATCCACCCACACCCCAAGCCAGCCGGCAGGCACAGGGCTTCCTGGGCGCCAGGCCAGGCATTTGCATTCCTTAAGGCAGGTGGTGTCCACCAGTTTCACAGACCAGGAAACTGAGGCTCTGCGAGACGAGATGCCTCACAAGGTCTCACTGACCAGCGCCTTTGCAACCTGGTTCACGCCCAGACTTATCTGACCCAATAACTCAGAAGGGGACAGGTGTGTTCCTCTGCAGTGTCTCCACCTGACAACAACACATGTATAAGTGACCGCAGGGACCCGGCCACCTGGCCGCCCTCCTCCTCCTCTGCCCTCCACTTGGTGGTGGGCACATTACCAAATCCTGGCCTTCCTTACCTCCCAGCCCTCTGCCCCCAAACATCACAGGCTCCTGAACTTCCAGACCTCTCCCCCGTCGTGTCCTCCATGAGCCTCCTAGGACTCCAGCAGCAAATTACTGCGAACTGGGGGCTGGAAGCAATAGAAATGCATTCTCTCAGAGTCCTGGAGGCCGGAGATCTGCAGCTCAAGTTGTCTGCAGGGCCATGATCCCCCAAAGACTCTAGGGGAGGCTCCCTCCCTTCTCTTTCAGCTCCTGGTGGCTCCAGGCCCTCCTTGGCTTGTGGCCACATCACTACAGTTTCTGCCTCTGATGGGGTCTTCTCTGGGGGACCTCCTGACCCCAGCTGTGGGAGGTGGACATTGGGGAGCCACCCCCACAGTCTGCCACACACAAATGGGGAGATCCTGATCAGGGCAGGGATGGGGTGTGGAGTGAGTGTCCCCCTGTGAGTGCTGCCCCCAGACGTGTGCTTGGGTTTGGAGCTTGGTGAGTCCCCCTCTCCCACGTTGGGGGCACAAATCACTTCCATGATTTCCTGTGAATGAGGGTATGCACAAGCTGAGCACCACGGCTGGGTCCTGAGCTGTGCACAGCATGCAGAGAGCAGCATGGGAGGCAAACACATCTATCTTGCTGTAGGGGTGCTTGGCCTCAGGGGACCTGATGTGGATAGACGTGGGGGTGTTCACGGGGCCTCAGGCAGTGAGAGACTCAGGGAGGACCCCAGAGGAGGCGCTATTTGAGTTGGACCTCCGAGGAGGGTGAGGAGCCCATGGGTGAAGGGGAGGGCCCAGCACGTCGCAGGTGAGGCTTGGAGAAGGTGGGGACTGGCGGCTCACCTGTTGGAGGGGCTGCTGCGGATCTTGCCTGCAGTGGGGGTGACGAGCTCACATGTGTGCTGAGACAGCACAGAATGGGCACACACGAGGGCAAATGAACTGGGAACACGCAGCACAGATGTTGGTGTCCACGTCGCAATGTTGGCTGTGTCCCTGCAAGGCATCATGGGAAGGACAGAGAGATGGTGGCTCCATGCTGCTGCTCACACTGCATGAGTCCATGATCATCTTGATAAGAACCTCGAGTAAAAATGCTGAAAGCAGAGCCCCGCCGAGTGTGCACCAATTGGAGAGGCACCAGCTTGAGAAGCCCAAGATCTGCGGAGACCAAGAGCCCTGCAGTGCCAGCATGCAACCCGGCAGGTAGGCCTCTTCACCGCCACCTGACTCCATCCCCAGCCCCACCGAGTGGGTGCCGTGCTGATCAGAGAGGCGCCAAGATCTGCAGAGAGCACACACCCTGTGGTGCCAGCATGCTGCCCAGCAGGTGGGCCTTGCCGCCGCCGCCTGAAACCATCTCCAGCCTCACCAAGTGTGCACCGATTAGGGAGGCACCCAGCTGGAGAGGCCCAAGATCCTCAGAGACAGCGCCCCCTGTGGTGCCAGCACATGACCCAGCAGGTAGGCCTTTTTGCTGCTGCCTGACTCCATCCCCAGCCCCGCTGAGTGCGTGCCGATTAGAGATGTGCCAAGATCTGCAGGGACCATGCGCCCTGTGGTGCTGGCATGTGACCCACCAGGGAGGCCTTGCCACCACCACCCGACTCCATCCCCAGCCCCGCCAAGTGCATGCTGATCAGAGAGGGGCCCAGCTGGAGAAGCCCAAGATCTGCGGAGACCATGAGCCCTGCATTGCCAGTGTGTGACCCAGCAGGTGGGCCTCACCGCTGCCACCCGACTCCATCCCCCGCCTGGCTGTGCATGCTGACCAGAGAGGTGCCTCCCCTGAGAGGCCCAAGATCTGAGACGACCACACACCCGAGGCACTAGGGGGCAACCGAGCAGACACTGAGGCAGCTGTGCCAAACTGGCAGCCCCAGCAGCATCCTACCCAGACAATAGTGTCAAACCAGTGGACTGTGAAATCCCCTG
>NW_007770116.1:0-5990 GCF_000696425.1 Galeopterus variegatus | reverse complement strand
TTTTTTTGTCTTTTTTCATGTCCGGCAACGGATCATAACTCTCAGTGTCACACCCGTACTGGACCGGGACCAGCAACGGGACCGCAACCCTTGGCGTTGCGCCCGCACCTCGCTCAGCCAGTGAGCGGGAACCGGTCTGTATGTGGGATCCGAACCCTCGGCAGGAGCGCTGCCGCACTCCCAAGCTGTGCACTGTAGCAGTGCGCCACTGGGCCGGCCCTGGAATCATATCTTTACTGTTTAGTTTTGTTGTATAATAATTGGGTTAGGGTAGTGCTGTGGATTGATTGAGTTGTGTCCCCCCAAGTTTCAGTTATTGGAAGCTTAATCCCCACTGTAACTGTTGAGGGTGGGAAATCCTATTATGGTAATTGAAAATTGGAGCCTTGAAGAGGCAATTGGATTGTAAGAACATGCCGTAGTGAATGGATTAAAGATGGTGGTCATGGGTGTGGTTCTGAGGGCTTTAAAAGAAAAGGAGAGTCTGTCTCTCTGTTCTCGCTGCTTCCAGCATCTTGCAATGTGAGGCTCCTGGGTCACTGTCCCCACTACCAGATGAACTTTGGACTTCCCAGCCTCAGAAACTGTAAGCAATAAATTTCATTTTCTTTAAAAATTATCCAGTTCTGTGTATTTTGTTATAAGCAACAGAAATGGACTAATACAGGTAGTCAATGTACCGATCACCTCATTTGCTTATAACATAGCATGAAAACATTCAAAAGCCTCTCCTCTAGCTATTTTGTAAAATACAACACTTAACTTACACTGTGCAGCAGTCCTAATTAAAAGGGCAATTAACCAAAGTGTTAGAATTCCTCTCTCAAATATATGTTGGAATTGCCTAATGATAGAGTTATCAACACACACAAGCAAAAAACAAACAAACAAAAAAGCACTAACTTAAAAATTTCAATCCCATTACAGAATAAAAATGATAAATCAGTGTAAATATTACTTTAGTACAAGTCTGGGCTCAATTTATCTTGTAGCAGAAATACTGAAAATTTTTATTTATCAGACACTATACCACACGACTACTTTATGTTATTTCATTTATTATTTGTAATGGCCTATTTGTTGCTTTGCCTCCCACGGATTTGTCACCCCTTTTCCCCTGGGTGACAGAGCTGCCAAAGATTACTCAAAGCCCATCTCTTCTGAGCAGTGAGAAGCCCCAAGTAGTGGTTAATCTCCCAGAACCCTCAAGATAGAGGCATCCCTTCCATTTGGGAAATTTACCATAAATTTGGGTTCTCTTCCTGCATTTATTCTCCAGACCAGGAAGTTCCAGGAAGAGAACATAGGTGGGGTTTTTGCTAAGTACAGTTTAACAAGTTTAACAATATAAACTGGTAAGATTCAGTAAGGTGACATTCTATAATACAATTAAGTTGATCCACTGACAAAACTTGATTTTAGCAAACATTCTCTTCTTACAGCAATTTCCCAGTATCTTTACATATCAATCAGTAACCTGTCTGTCTTTGAGCCAGCAACCTTGCTGTGTTACAATTTTTTATCTTACAACAGAGACTATATAGCCTGGGGAAAATTCCCTGTCCTTTGCAAGGTCAATCTTTGAAACTGCAAGGCTTTGGAAAACCAGGCCCTGTGAAGTACATTTGTTTTATGCATACTTCACACCTATTAGATAAGTACTATTATTATACCACTTGATAGATCAAGAAACTGTGCCTTCATGAGGTTAAGCACCACGCCCAAGATCATACAGTTAGCATGTGGAAGAGCAAGAACTGGACTTTGTACCCATGGGCTTTGATACCAGAAGACACACTTGAAACTACTACCCTCTATTACCTCTCTATGAGAGAATAAGTTTTTCTAAGCCTTTTATGGAAATCAAAATTAAAAGAGGAAACTCTTTAAATCTAACTATTACTTGAACAAATTGTTTTAATGCATTGCTTACAAACAACTAAAATACTAAGCACAAGTCATTCTCATTTCTTCATTAAAGCAAAATGAGGAAGACCGTCTAATCCAAATTACTACATATACTTAAAAGAAATAAAATTACTTTATAAATATTGTAAAATTCAGGTTAGATAAAAGAATGGAGTTTAAACATTCATATTTTAGGCATTTCATACTATACTATAAAATATGAATTTGAAATAGTACAAACATTATATTAAAATGTAAATGAGAATCTAATATATCTGAAACTCTTCACCAAAAAGGCACGCATGATTGGTAACCTACTTATGCATGAGTCAAGGAGGTTAACAGAGCACTTACAGGCATGGCCCCACAAGTGGGATGTGGGACTTCACAAAGACATAAATACATGGGAAAACATTGTTATGATGTGATTTAGTTTTGGAAAAAACACATGTGAAATTGTATACATTCTTGTGAAATTGGGCAATTATAGTTGTTTCAGCTTAGTCAGGCCCCAGATTTTTCCTAGAGATGGAGAATATCTAAAAAGAAATCTATCCTGTCCAGGACTATACTCTTAGGGTGATATCAAAAAAGTTTGAATTGTCAAATACTACAAAACTTCTCTACTGAGATTTGCTTGGTCTCTGAGAAATTAAGGTATCACCAAAGTTATCACCTTTATACGCAGCTGTAATGGGCACATCTGATATTTACCACTTCAACACATACTTAATTTTTAGTCTGGTTAGGGGAGTAATAGCTACAAATTCATGAAATTTGTGATATTTTGCTAAAATTGTCTCAGTAGGGTGCATCTGAGAAAAATCTCCTACAATGCATAGCCAAAAAGGCTACATTTATATTTTATTACTAATATTTACTAGGTAGTAGCAAAACATTTCAATTAAGTTAAGGTTGAATTTAACAGATTTCACTATTTCGTTGTCATGACAAATAAAACTAAGTTTGGACCCAATTATCTCACAAATGTGTCCCAGTGACAATAAGCTAAACTAGGCAAATAAATTAATTAATTTAATTTAATTACTAATGAGTCATTATCAAGTTCTTCACAACTAGAAGAAAATAATTAAAAATGCAAAAGGAAATTTCATTTTTAAAATATGGAACGAATTTTAGCAACATAATATTAAATGAGAAGCATAAATCCCAAAATATTACAAGCAGCTGAATACCTTTCTAGAAAGTTAAAAACAACTAAAAAGTACATACTTTTCAGGGAGCACATTCAAATGTGATAAAAAACATATAAAAAGGAAAGAAAAATGGTGATCACAGAAATCAGTTGGGAAAAAGTAGGGATACCAGGTGGTTGTGGGGGCCATATGGTTAGTTTGGGCCCTGTGTTCATAGTGACTATTACATTATTTGAAATAAAGATAAATATAGGAATGAATGAAAGAAGCCACACATAGAAAATGATGAGAATGTGTCACATAATAATTATTACAATTTTTCCAATTCTGAGCACTTGAGGTTTCTTAAAATAATAAATGAGCACACCATCCTATTTAAACCCATAGTATCAGAGTCAGAGAGACCAGTCAGAAGATCTAGATTAATCTTCCTGCCTCCACTGTTGACGTCTTCATTTCACCTACAAATCTCTGATACTCATACACTTTCTCAAAACTTCAAAAGCTTCACACTGTCCATGGAATAAAGGCCAGATCAAAAGGCCCCATGATGCAGACCGGTTCTTCCCCCTCCAGCCTCTCTTCGAACCCTGCACTCCAGCTCATGCTAGGACCTGGTCTTGGGGTGTTTCCCTGTGGTTCAGCATCTCTTCCTTCCTGACCAAGTCCCACCTATCTTGCAAGCACTAGCACAAGGGTCATCACATCCACAACTTACCTGGTCTGAAACTGCATCCACTCTGTACCCCAGAGCATATTATATGTATTTTTATAATTGTCTACAGTATTATATTTCATATTGCTAATTTAGTAAAAATGTGTTGATTTCTATTAAAAAGACAATAAACAAGTTTGGAAGAAAAAATATGATCAAAACAAGTGTAATGTCCTCAAAGAATTTACAGTCTAGAATTATTTATCTCACTTGTGCTATGTGATAACATGAAGCACTATCAATACGTTTTACCTTCATGTATTTCCTAGTACTTACCACACAGAAGGTAATTACCAAATATTACTTTCAGATTTACCCATCTTATCTTGAACTTCAGAACCCACTAACTTAAGTGAAGACTCTCATGTCATACTACATTTTGTAACTTTCCTATGATCATGTCTGAATAACTCTTGCAATTCCTGACCGAGTCTCTATTATCTTCTCACTGAAACAGCTGTGAAGAAAAAACTCATGCCAACCAAAAACTAGCAAAATCTGGAAAAGTTTTCCACTAATAATAAGACTTAAGAAGCTGAAATAAGAATCACTATTCTAGGCAGTGCTTGTCCTCTATTTCCAAGAAAAGGAACTGGGGCTGCTTTCTCAGGGGGCCTATCTTAGTCCTGTCAGGATGCTGTAGCAAAATACCATAAACTGAGTAGTTCATAAATGACAGACATTTATTTCTTATGGTTTTGGAGACTGGGAAGTCTAAGATCAAGGCTCTGGTAAATTTGATGTCTGGTGAAGGCCTGTTTCCTGGTTCATAGATGGCACCTTGTCATCTTGTCTTCACATGGTAGAAGGCGGAAAGCAGCTTTCTGGGGCCTCTTATATAAGGCCACTAATCCTATTTATGAGTGCTCCACCCTCATGACCTAATCATCTCCCAGACCCCACCTCCCAACACATTGGTGATTAGGTTTCAACATACGAATTCAAAATTGCAATGGCCTTTTTGCAATTGTGAGTACTGAATCCTCTTCCCTGGTTAAAAAAAAAAAAAAAAAAATTGAAACAAAGTATACATGTCCATATTCCATAAGGCCACAGTTTTTCATTCATTATTACTAGTAAGAATATAGCTGTAGATCACTTCAAATTATCCAGAAATAAGTAACCTCTGATTTGGGGAAGAAGATATGTCTCTTCAGTCTAGCACCAAGAATAGATAAATGGCAGATAGAAACATAAAACTTTTCTAGGGGCTGATCACATCTACTAGTCCCACAATTCGAGATTGAGAAGGGAGTTTTCATGGCACTGGAGAAGAACTGTATCAGTCTCTGTATCACCCACAATATCTATTTTTTAATCTTCATTCACTAATCATAATTTGTGAGCACAGGAGAGTTTGTACCAGCTAAAAATACATATGTCCATTCCAGCTACAGGTGGCTATGTGACAGTTCTTAGCAATGAAACAAAAATAGAAATGTTCAAAGTGGAGCTTTCACAAATATATTACTTTTTTATTTAAAAAAAAGTGGATGTTCATCTTCCTCTCCTGTCCTCCCACTCTTCAAGATATCCATGATATCCATATGATGTCCAGAGTTGGGGCAGCTACCTTGCAACCATAAAAATGAAAGTCACACTAGGGTTGGAGGTTCAGAAGCTAGTAGAGGCCTTGGTCCTCAGCAGCTTCCTTGACCAAGCTTGTTGGCTCTGGACTGCCTAGCTCTCCAATTCTGGTCACATGAGAATAGAAAGCTCTATCTGGTTAAGACATTGTAGTGTTTTCCCTTAACTCAGCCAAAAACAGTTCTAACTAACACAACATCCCTGCTTATTATCTATAACCAGGCTGGATTGACAGCCTGTTCAGAGAACGAATAAAAAATGCAAAGAAGGATTGAAAGCCTGTTCAGAGAATGAATAAAAAATGCAAAGAAGGATTGAATTTTAGAAAATTTTTCTTTAACGTAAAAGAACATAGGGTTAAGAATGGATTTTTTAAGGATACTATAGAAAATGAAATTTTAGAAACATTGTCTTCTATTTGCAATAGAAAAAAGAGCAAAGTGATGAGATAAGAACATACTGATATGAAAAGAAATTTGGCCAGGTGATAAATTGAAATGAAAAGGAAATAAATCAAAAATAAAATGGAGGCCGGCCCGGTGGCGCACTGCTACAGTGCGCCACTTTGGAGCGTGGCTGCGCTCCCGCCGAGGGTTCGGATCCCACATACAGACTAGCCGCTC
>NW_007770115.1:0-5990 GCF_000696425.1 Galeopterus variegatus | reverse complement strand
ATAAGGTTCATCTCCTTGAATACATTAATATATATTTTATTTATTTATTTATTTATTTATTTATTTATTTATTTATTTTATAGTTCTGGCACAATGGATTCTTTTTTTTTTTTTCGTTAAATTTTTATTTTGTCAATATACAATGTATATGATTATTATTATATAATCTCTACCAATAAGAACATTCTGCTACATAACCACAATACAACCATCCCAATCAGGAAGCTGACATTGTTACATTACTACCTTCTAATCCGCAGACTCCAAACAAGTTTGCCAATGAGGCTCTTTCTAGACAAAAGACACACCTGGGTAAACCAAGCACATGTCATTGCCAAGTTTGCTCAGTCCCCTAATCTAAAATAGCCTCTCAGTATTTCCTTGACTTTCAAGTCCTTGACACTTTTGAAGATTACAGACCAGTTAATTTGTAGAATGTCTCTTGGCTTAAGTTTACTAGACCTTTCCTCATGATTCGATTCAGGTTATGCATTTTTTGGCAAGAACAGCACGGAAGTAATGCTGGATTTTTTTGATTACTTCTTAACATGTGGCACATGAAATTACTATATTACTGGTGATGTTAACTTTGATCACTTGGTTCCAATTTTGTCTGCCAGTTTTCTCCATTGTAAAATTTCCATTTTTTTTTTCTCCTGCAAGTAAAAGGTATGTGATGGGAGCTACTCTGAGTCTGTGAATATCCAGTTCCTCACCAAACTTCCACCCATTAGTTTTAGCATCCATTGGTGTTTCTTGGTTGAATTAACTATCCCTATGACAGTTGCCAAGTGGTTATTTTCTAACATCATCATTTTTTCCTACTAATTGGCATTCTACCACAAAAAAACAAAAACAAACAAAAAACTTTTTTTCTCTTTCCATTTATTATGTGTTTATATCAGTGTGGACTCGTAGATTTTTATTTTATCCAGTTGGTTATAATCTGTCACCATCATTTTTTATCTTGTTGCTCAAATTGTCCCAGTCTTGGCCAGTGGAGCCCTTTTCAGGTGGTTTTTGCGACCTTTTTGATATGTCTCTGTCATTCTTTGAACACTACTTTACTTCCTGGTGCAACAAAATATTTCAGGCTCATCTTAGACTTTCCCTGTTCGCACTCTGGGATGAGTCACTTCTCCAGACAGCTCTGTTTCCTGGCAGTGGAGAAAGGGACTCCAAGCCAAGATGTGGGCACTGGGCGTGATCATTGCTATTAGGGTGTCGCTGTTCTCAGGCCCGCACAGGGCACAAAGCCTCACATGCACATTCTCACCGGTATTTCTTTCCATCACTAGTTATACACATTGGAAACTGTGAGTTCACGCTGACACTGCCAATTACAATCCAACCTTACATCATTCATGTCCGCTTTCCCCCATTCCAAATTTGTACCTCCTTTCTCTGACAGTGCACAGCTGGCTTCCATTATCTTCAACTATTTACTTATTGGATCAATCCTCTTTAAATGTAGCCAGTCTTCCACCATGGCCACCACCTCTAACTCACATAGACATCTACTCTCCTTACCTGCTTGGCCCTGAACACTCCATTCCATGCAGACACCTTCCCCACCCTGCTTGGAAGAATCACCCCGTACTGGGCCTCCCCCTCTGCCACACCCATAACGTGGTTCCTTGTTGCCATACTCAGGCTCTGACAATCATGCCTGAGTGCCACTGCTCACTGCCCCCAGACCTGGATGCCTGCCTTGCTCAGCCCCACCTAATAGCTTTCAAACTGAATTAATCAGGCTGAAAAGCAGGAAAGGAGGCAGAAAGGGAGACAGAAGGGAAGCATGGTTTGAAATAGTTTTGATTCTTGTCAAAGAGTACATAAGTTGTATCTCAGTTCATTAGGGATGCTATAACAAAATATCATAGACTAGGTAGCTTATAAACAGTAGAAATTTATTTCTCACAGTGCTGGAGACTGGGAAGTGTAAGAACAAGGTGTCAGCAGATTCAATGTCTTCTGGTTCACCCACACATGGTAGAAGAGACAAGGCAGCTTTCTAAGGTCTCTTTTATAATGGCACCAATCCATTCACAAGGATGAAGCCCTCATAACCTAATCACTTTCCAAAAGCCTCACCTCCTAATACCATCACTTAGGGGTTAGGATTATGACATATGAATTTGGGGGTGAAGGTGGGTGGGACACAAACATTCAGATCATAGCAAGTTATATTTTCTAAGCGTGTCATTACTTTAGTCATATTTTATTATTATATTATTCAGTAAATTGGCTACAAATGATTATCTGTTTGTTCAAATAATCAAATCTACTCTTAGAGGATAAAGATCACTGAAGATAATCAAAAGAATCATATACAAGCTCTGTCACATCCACTTTCAAAAGAAAAACAAAAACAGGAAATAACTGTGGAGTGTACTAACATTTATAAAGCAATTATATTTCATAGGGCCTAGTTTCCAAAGCCCTGTATTTTCAGCTATAACCTAACTTTTTTAAATTACACATAGAAATGTTAGGCTTGCAAAAGACAGGAAACTTTCCCCAAGCTAAGGTCTCTGTTGTAGATAAAGAGTTGTAACACAGCAAAATTGCTGGCTCCAAAGGCAGTAATCCTTGGTGCAATTAAACCTAATGACTGTTGCCATGACAATTATCTTACTGTTCTTTTTGTAACCACCTATTTTCCTTTTCTGTGATTTTCTGGGAGAAGACCCCAGTTCATTGTTAATTTTCCAAGGAATGCCTCTCTCTTGAGGGTTTGTGGAAATTAACCCCTTCGGGGCTTCTCACTGCTCAGAAGAAATGGGCTTTGAGTAATCCTTTTTGCATCTCCATCACCCTGGGGGAGAGGTGACAAATAACAAGTATGAGCAAGGATATGGAGAAATTGGAACCCTTGCACACTGTTGGTAGAAATGCAAAATGGCCAACCACTATGGAAAACAGTAGGGAGATTGTTCAAAATTAAAAAGAGTTACCATACAATCTAGAAATTCCAATTCTGGATATATACCCAAAAGAAGTGAAAGCAGGGACACCAAGAGATATTTGTACACTTGTGTTTATAGCAGCACTATTCACAATAGCTAAAATGTTGGAAGCATCCCAAGTGTCCCTTCATGGATAAAAGGATACACAACATGTGGCATATACATACAACAGAATATTATTATTCAGCCTTAAAAAGGAAAGAATGCTACAATGTGGATGAGCATGTGGAAGACATGCTTAAAAACCTTGACAACATTATGCTAAGTAAAATAAGCTAGTCATAAAGGGATAAATACTGTATAATCCCACTTATAGGAGGTACCTAGAGTAGTCAAATTCATAGACATAAAGTGGATTAGAGGTTACCAGAGGCTGTGGGGAGGAGGAAATGGGGAGCTATTGTTCAATGGATATGGAGGTTTAGTTTTGGAAAAGAAAAGAATTCTGGAAATGGGGGATAGTGATGGTTGCAAAACAACGTGACTGTACTTAATGCCACTGAACTGTATGCCTAAAAATGGTGAAAATGGTAAAGTTGATGTTATGCGTATTTACCACAATAAAAAAAATTTGTATAAGAATATTATACAAGCTCTGAATATTGCTGCACAAGAGATGTTTTAGAAATTTGCCAAGTGTGCAGACATCAATGGAAACAACGTGTAGTTCCCATGTGATGACTACATTGATAGAACATATTGATATTTCTATACAATCTCATATATTTACTCATACCCTTGTGTTTACATGAAACATAACAGTTAGCTATCTTTAAGTATAAGAATAGAAATGTTGCAGTAAGTATTTTATTCTGTCCCCAGATAAGTTACTACACATTCAATTTACCCATATTTTTTTGAAGAAATATTTGTTTTCAGGATAATTTTGGCTAAACACAAGTCAGAAATGCTCAAAAAACTCCCTCAATCATACATATAGCAAAAGAAAGGTAAAAGGAAACACGGACAATGCAGAGAATAAACTCTTCCAAATCCATGTAATAAATTGGAGTCAATTTGAATGTTGCAATCAGTACACGTGAGTATTTTAGGTAATTTGGTTTAATTCAGCAAACTTTCATTGAACACCTTTTTGTGACAGATAAAGTGTTAATGAGGCCAAAGGGATGAGTAAGACACAGTTTTTATCCTCTAGGATTCTAAATATTCCAGTTTGGATGCGATAGAGTGTGGAACAGAACTGGCATTTCCTGAGAACCCGAATACATTATCTTATGCATCCTCACAAACTTCCTATGAGTTACATGTTATTAGCCCCATTTTTCAGATGAGGGAACTGAGGCTTAGCAGGATTAAGTAAATCACCCTAGGACAAACAATTCTGGAAAGATAGAGATCTAATTTCCATCCCAATCCATCACATTCCAAAGTCTGTGCTCTGTCTCCACCCTTACCATGATATATTGAATGATACCATGCTGTATTACACAGTTGCAATAGGCAGGGAAATAAATAATTACAACCCACTACAATACAGGAGATATTAAAAGTGCCCACAGCATAGAGAAGAAGCAGTGATCAACTTCATTCCTTGGAGTAGACTCAGAGAAATTTGAACAGGGTGGTTAATTCTGCAGAGAAATATGAGATTAGATAGGAATTTTACAAGTGGGCAAGGGAGGAAAGACTACTCAATGACAGCAAGAAACATTCAAAATGCTCTTTTTCTCCCTCAGTATCAGAATTTTGCCTCTGATAAAATTTATTCCCCTTTTCCTTCTCTCTGTGTCCTTCCTCTTTTTGAAAAATTGGATCAAAACTCATCAGTGCACAATTCGTTCTCTTATTAAGATGCCTTTTCTCATTCATTCACCTTTCCAATTCAGTCCTCTGGTCTATAACTCACCTGCAAGAAAGCAATCCATTTGAGTGTTTCTTAGAAATATTCTCAGATGTTTGCCAAGTAAAGATGCTCTTACTCACCATTCCCTTTACATAAATAGATGCTTGTACATATGTTTCTTTGAATATCTTTATTTTTGTAATACGTTTGTACTTGACATTATCTTGGAGTATCTCATATATATGCTGCAGTGGACCACCTTCTATCTCTTTTACATCCCCACGCAGTGTCTGTAATCACTTTCAGGACATGGGGGATGCTCAGGAGATATTACTAATTGATTTTAAGTTTTCTCAAAAAATATTCATCATTGTTATCATTATCCCACACTGGAAAAGTGTCAGATGTCAATGTCTACTTGGTAGAAAAAAATCGACTCTTGAATGTTAATACCTTGGTGAAATATTTTTCCATTGAAAACAATTTTCTAGAAAAATGCTCTTTTGATGTCATGACCACATACAGACTTATTCTTTCTCTGCAGAGGACAAAAAAGGCACTCCTACAATATACACTTTCCAGTCTGTGTTAGTGATGAGGCTGATACAAATGCCCAGAGCTACTTCCCCTACCCACAGCTGACAGATCCTTTTTATCCATCATACCTCAAACATCAGACCACTAATTCACATACAGGATAAGACAACTGCCAAATTATTAGACTACAGAGAGAATCTCCTCAGACACCTGTCATGTTGATGGAAGAAGCACCATCCTCTGACCTTTGCCAGTTCAAGGTCGATAATGAGACAAGTCAGGCAGGAAGAGCAGCGTGTGCTGACTCCATTAACGTGCGCTGTGCGTGCGCTGGAGCACTGCCTCTCTCCTGTCAATTAGTGTGGGGAAACTGGGGACTGCTGATTACTGGAGACACGGAACCACCAGCCGCAGTTACCTCTACTCCTGTACTCTGCTGCATTTTAATTAGCCCCGGTCCTTGACTATTTCTTCAGAGCTTCATTATTGCCATCTTCAAGAAACACAAGTAAGGCTTTTTACACTTCACATCATTAATTGCAAGAAATGTTGACCATTCTAGTAATGGAGTTCGATGACACCAGGCTCTGGGTAAAAGGCTTTGTGGGGTTTCTTAGAACAATACATTCCTGACTTGCTGAGAGCTGTGTGTAGCGGACCCAGTCAGAGAACCACAAGAG
>NW_007770114.1:4874-5991 GCF_000696425.1 Galeopterus variegatus | reverse complement strand
TCTCTAATCAGGGGCTATGATGATGCTTTGGGTCGCTGGGTACCAATGTCAACTCAGACTCTGTAGCAAATTGGTTCTTGAAATGTGTTTTTTTCCCCTTTCCGCAGTGCATGGTCACCTGAGTAAATGACTGTAGGTCTCTTTGGGAAAGAGCTAGGCAATTGTCAGGTTATACTTGTTTTGAGGTTACTGGATCCTGAAGGCCCCGGCTAGCTCCTAAGTCAAAGGATTCTAAGTCTAAAAATTGGCTCAGGAGTAGGGACTGAACAGAAATGGTGGCTTTTTGTTGGAGCAACTGCTCTCAGGCTTTTATTCCTCCGTTCTAACTTTTTTCTTCTTTTAAATTATATAATAAGCAGCACCTTGGTTGGCTGCTGTCTAGGGCAGCGGTCAGCAAACTCCAGCCAGACCCTGCCCACCACTGTCTTTGTAAATAGACTTACTGGAACACAGCTGTGCTTGGGCTTTCTGTTCTTTCCCTTACCATCTGCTAGGGAAGCTCAGGAATTTCTACTTAGCCGAGAGGTGGCCACCGTCTTCTCCACGCTTTTCAGAGCCACCCCCATCGATGAGTTTGTCCTATCCCCTGGGCCTTTGCTAGGGTGATAAATTCCACATCCTGAGAAAATGCCCCCAAGTCAATGACTTCTTGATTATGCAGCTTTACCTTCCAGCCTCCTCCATCAAGCACCCTCAAAATCTAATCCCAGGAGGACCTCCCTGGCTCTTGCTGGTACCTTCCAGATTGTTGTCTCAGTTCTTTGGATGATAGTCTCTTGCCTCATCAGGCCCATCCTGACCACAGCTGGGCTATCCCGGGATTGAACTCTGAATATCAGTCTGGCAGCAGAAGTGGAGATGGGGGCAGCTCTGAAGAGCAGGGGTGGAGTGGGGGGCCTCTGTGTCTTTGGGGGAAGAGGATTCTGCAGTATCTTTCAGAATGGCCAACTGCCAGCCCTTAGTAGGAAAAGGCGTTATACATGTGCATGCCCAGAGGGTGGGGGTAGCAGTGTTGTAGAGGTGACATATCAAGGACATCTATCCAGGTTTCCTCTCTCTTTTTTTTTTTTTCCTTTTTGTCTTTTTTTCGTGACCGGCAACGGATCACAACCCTCAG
>NW_007770114.1:0-3063 GCF_000696425.1 Galeopterus variegatus | reverse complement strand
AAAATTAAAAAGACTAGAAATACCAAGTGTTGCCAAGAATGTGGCACCACTGGAATGCTCACATAATGCTAGTGAATGCAAAATGGTACAACCACTTTGGAAACAATTTGGCAATTTCTTATAAAGTTAAACATGCAGGGCCGACCCCGTGGCTCACTTGGGAGAGAGCGGCGCTGGGAGCACAGCAGTGCTCCTGCCACGGGTTCGGATCCTATATAGGGATGGCCGGTGCACTCACTGGCTGAGCGTGGTGCGGGCAACACCAAGCCAAGGGTTGTGATCCCCTTACCGGTCACACACACAAAAAAAGAACAACAACAAAAAAGTAAAACGTGCAGGTGCTGTATAATTGAGGACCTTGAGCCAGTTGTATGCTTTCATGAGGTTCAAGTATATTATATAATGAAGATATGCCAAAACAAGTTTCTGAATACGATGATAAATTTAAATGTTAATAATTAATAATTTATTATGAACTAATAATTTATAAATCTTGTCAGTGTGTCTGTGACTATATGTTTACCTTAGTTTGGAGACAATATCAAAAGTCTACATTTGAAACCCTTTTTGAACATGATGCCCCAGACAAATGTCCCTCTTTTAGGCGCCCAACCCATCCCACACAGGCTCTAGCTTCCAGGGTGACATATTTGAGTGGGACCATCAAAATCCTATGAAAAGGGAAAATAATGATTTCTATATGCCAAGAACTCATCTTTAAAAAAAAATTATTGAAACATAATTGATTGTACATCTCTGTGGGGTACAGCATTGAATATCCATACCCGTGTGCAATATGTGATGCTCAAATCAGGACGATTAGTATATTAAATATTACACAATATAATCATTTTTTGTGGCTCTTCACCAATTTCTCGCTAACCCTTCCACCCCCTCCCACCTCTGGCGGTCTCAGGTGTTCTCTCCTTTTGAAAGTTCAACAAATTCATGTGATTATTGTATCTTTCTTTCTTTCTTTTTTGTTTATTTTTTTTAGCTCCCACTTATGAGTGAGGACATGCAATATTTCTCTTCTGTGCCTGACTTATTTCACTTAATGTAATTTTCTAAGTTCATCCATGTTGCTGCGAATGATAGAATTTCATTCATTTTTATGGCTGAGTAATATTTCACTGTGTATATATACCACACTTTCCTTATCCAGTCATCCATCAGTGGACATTTAGGTTGGTTCTAACTCTTGGATATTGTAAACAGAGCTGCAATGAACATGGGCGTGCAGGTAACCCTCTGACATGATGGTTTCCACTCCTTTGGGTAAATACCCAGCAGTTGGATTGCTGGGTCACATGGCAGTTCTATCTGTAGTTGTTTGAGGAACCTCCATACTGTTTTCCATAATGGCTGTACTAATTTACAGTCCCACCAACAGTGTAGGAGGGCTCCCCTTTCTCCACATCCTTGCCAGTATTTGTTTTTCTCTGTCTTTTTGACAAAGGCCAGTCTAACTAGGTCGAGATGATATTTCATTGAGGTTTTGAGTTGCATTTTCCTGAGGCTGAGTGATGTTGAGCACTTTTTCATGTGTCTGTTGGCCATTTGTATATCTTTCTAGCTCCTTTGCCTATTTTTTAATCAGGTTACTTGTTTTTTTTTTTACTGTTAAGTTGTTTGAGTTCCTTGTACATTCTGGATATTAACCCCTGTTAGATGCGTAGTTTGCAAATATTTTCTCCCACTCTGTAGTTGTCTTTTCACTGTTAATTGTTTCTTTTGCTGTGCAGAAGTTTTTAGTTTGATATAATCCCATTTGTTTATTTTTTCTTTTGTTGCCTGTGCTTTTGGGGTCTTATTCATCAATTCTTTGCCTGCCTACTTCCTGAAGTGTTTCCCCAATGTTTTCTTTTAAGAGTTCTATAGTTCAGGTCTTAGATTTAAGACTTTAATCCATTTCAAGTTGATTTTGGTATATGGCCAGAGATACAGTTCTAGTTTCATTCTTCTACATGAGGATGTCCAGTTTCCTCAGCTAAATTTATTGAAGAGGGAGTCTTTTCCCCACTGTGTGGTCTTGGTGCCTCTGTCAGAGATTTGTTGGCTATAAGAATGTGGGTTGATTTCTGGGTTCTCTTTTCTGTTCTATTGGTCTGAGTGTCTGTTTTTATGCCAGTACCATGATGTTTTGGCTACTGTAGCTTTGTAGTATAACTTGAAGAGGTCAGGTAGTGCAATGCCTCAGGCTTTATTTATTTATTCATTTATTCCGGTATGCTTTAGCTATTCGAGGTCTTTTGTTGTTACATAGGAATGTTAGGATTGTTTTTTTCTATTTCTGGATGTCATTGGTATTTGGAAGGAAATTGAATTGAATGTATAGATTGCTTTGGGTAGTATGTACATTTTCGCAATGTTGATTCTTCCAATCCAAGAGCATGGAATGTCTTTCCACCTTTTTGTGTCCTTTAATTTCTCTCAGCAGTGATTTGTAGTTCTCACTACAGAGATCTTTCACCTCCTTGGTTAAATTGATTCCTAAGGGTTTTTTTCTGTTTGATTGTTTTCTTTGTGGTTTTTTGGGTAACTATTGTAAATGGGCTTGTTTTCTTGATTTCTTTTTCTGCTGATTCATTATTGGAGTATAAAAACACTACTGATTTTTGCATGTTGATTTTATGTCCTACAACTTTACCAAAATTGCCAAGAACTCTTCTAAATGCTTTACATGTATTAACTCATTCACTTTTTCAAATGTCACGAGAAAGAGATTAATACTATGAGAAAAAACAGTATACAGATGAGGACATTAAGACAGAGTCATTAGTAACTTGCCCAAGGTCACAGCTGGTAAGCAGCAGAGCCAGCTCCAAAGACCATGTTCTTACCCATTATGTCCCAGGATGAATCATGTAAAGCAGCCAGTTGTCAATCACTTGTGACCTACAAAATTGGCGATTTCATATGGTTCAACTTAATGATCAAATCAGCTCAAGCTGCATTTATATGAGCATGAATACATGGGATGCATTTTTTTTTTGTATTGATATTCAAGAATACACATCAACCTTTTATATGAATTTGACAAACACAGTATTTATACTTGAA
>NW_007770113.1:4392-5991 GCF_000696425.1 Galeopterus variegatus | reverse complement strand
GGTTCAGTGGAGGGGCAGGAGGTAAAACGGGTTCAGGAATCAACGGATTTGATTTTTTTTTTGAAAGTGAACATATGTACTTCAGGGAGTCTTCCCTGACCCCCTGTGCTGTCACAGCACTCTGAAAAATGACTGACATTTCCAGAGCACCTCCTCCATGTCCAGCACTGTGCTAAGTGTTATGCTCAATTACCCTGTCCTGTAGTTACTATCATCATCTTAGCTTAGAGACGACAAAACTGAACCCAAGAGCTGAAGTCANTGTAGTTACTATCATCATCTTAGCTTAGAGACGACAAAACTGAACCCAAGAGCTGAAGTCATTCCCGAGGATTGCACAGCTAGTACGGGGTGGAGCAGGGGTTCAGGCCAGGACAGCGGTCTCCAAGCTTTGGAGTCTGTCTGTTACACTACCTCTAGCCAAAACTCAGCACTGTTTTGCAGCCGTCACTAGACTATGAGCCCCACAAAGGCCTGAGTCTTCATCACCCACAGACCCTGCTCATCATGAGTGCTCAGAAATATTTGTTGAATGTTGAATGAATGAAGTGTTCGATTTTATCACTTATTTGTCCCAATGAGCTGAATTCACAGAGCAGGTACATGCCCAGTCAGGTTCTGCAAGACATCTGCCATGGTTGAGACTAGAATCCAGGGTTCTAGTGTCCAACATCTGAGCTAGAGAGTAGCCTTCTGTCTGTCTCACTGGGCCAAGCTGCTTTACTGAATGTTTATCCTCTTGTCCACAGTTGAAGAAAGGCAAAGCTCTGGTGAGCAGCTTCCCAGACGGGCTGTCCTACTCTGTCTGCAAGACCATCATAGACCAGTTCCTAAGGGGTGTGGACACCAGGGGAGAATCTGAGGTCAAAGCTCAGGGCTTTAAGGCTGCCCTTGCAATAGATGTCATAGCCAAGCTCACAGCTGTTGACAACCACCCAATGAACAGGGTGCTGGGCTTTGGAGCCAAGTACCTGAAAGAGAACTTCTCACCTTGGGTCCAGCAGCCTGGTGGATGGGTAAGTGCATCTTACTTACAAATGAATCTTCTCAGGAACCCAGAAGAGATGGGATGGAAGATTTTTTTTGAAGTGAAGGGAACACATCTGTGAAGCAATTCTCATGGGTTCGGGACACTTGAGTGGCACAAGATATATCCCACTGATGGGAACATAGTTTTAGTGATTATCCTCATCATCAATAAATATTTACTGCACTCCCCAAGGGTATATGGGGTACGTGTGGGGAAAGAGGGACTGGTCAGATGCAACAGGAAATGAAGAGATGCTGAGATATAAAATGTTTAGATAGATGTACTTACTGTTTTCACAAATTCTGCAGGCAACGGAAGTCCAGCAGTGGGACAGGGCAGGCAGATGTCAGTCACACTGGCGGGCGCTGACAGGGTGTTGGGGCTGATCCTCACACAGAGATCCAGGCCTCATGACCTTCCTCATTGCTGCTTTGACCCAGCCATTTCCACAGGGACATTTTGATACAAACTAAAAACCAAACAGTTACACTTTCATCTATTTTTAATGCCTGATATCAGTCAAAACAGACATCTTCCCCCTACACCTCAGCCTCAATCCTGCCCCCAAC